>NC_090927.1:110935973-111075973 GCF_040938575.1 Ambystoma mexicanum
ATGGCCTGTTCAGTCTTCTGAAGTTCTGCTTCTTAATGGTGCCTTTTAGAATTGTAGAGCATGAGGCACTACAGTTTGTTGTAAGTGATGAGTAAATATGCAGTTATATTAGTCTGCCGGTGTTTGACTGGTGGGGTCTACTGCTCCCAAGCTTGACCCCACCCCCTGCAGGGAGGATGTAGTAGTCCACAAAACTTCTCTTCTTAGGTTGGGCTAATAGGTGTTGCAAACCGAAACTAATGCATTAGAGCACAGATAGGGAAAAATGACATATGAGGAGGGGCACACAGCTTGTTGGTGTTTGGTTATTTGCCCACCTGTTGACTGCCCATGGCCATGCTAATCCCTACAGCCCTGCCCACCCAGTTCCTGCATCTCCCCACCCAAACCACCTCCTCATGGGAATTCTTTGAGCTCGATTTAATCAAGTCTTGCCATCAAACTTTGCTCTCGAAGTGCCTGCCAGTGTTTATTCAAAGCAGGCTTTTGAGAGTTACTGACGACATTGAGGTTGTAAAGGCGTCACTGCTGTGATAAAACGTTCTTAACCAGGTCTGTCTTCAGCCAATGGATTTGTAAGCACTATACCTGTCCTTCACTGAAATACTGACAAAAAGAAGCATTGGCAAAACCAACAGTTTTGGCATGTGTATGGGTAGTAGGCGTTTGCCAGGCACTGCTATTAGATGCCCAAGTGCTCACACCATTTTGCACCTGCTACCATGGAGGATGGTTCCAGAGTCAGAGGCAGGCGGGGCGCCAAAGGGCTCAAAGCAGTGCCCTCCTTGTGGTGCAATAAACGGGCCGTGCAAAGCCATTTCACTACATAAAGGGCACATTGGGATCTGAAAGGAGAGCCGTAGGCCGATTGCTACACCCGCACACTTCGCTCTGCATCTCAGCCGACCCATGGACATAATCAATAGACCTGGAACGCTGCAGCCAATCCAGTCAAAAGGCAGGAAGGCCAACCGGCGGATTATTGGCAGCTGGTCTACAGCCTCACCGAGGGCCCGGGGGTCCCCTAATGAGAGCATCTGTCCTTCTCCTGCCATCAGAACGTAGCCTGGCCCTTCCATAGGAGAAAAGGCCCGATCTCTGCACATACCAGCAGGTAAAATAGCTGAGCAGGTTAAACTCCTGCTGCCGAGATTAGCACTCTGCTCTGAATTAAAGGGCCATCTCGCCTTTAATATCCATGAGGTCATCCAAATGAGTTAGCATGAAGTTGTGAATAATAATTACACCGGTTACGTACAGCACCATGAAGCCACAAAACTGCAGCGTTAAGGGCTATATCAAAACTGCATACTTATTTCCATAAGCACCATCTCTGTTAAGCACCAGGAAGTGAAAACGGTGCTTAATGATTTGGGGATTTTTTCCAATACATGCTTCAAAGACCCAGCTGACAGTGAAATAATAATACAGCTTCATGGCATTTTTGCAAAAAGGGTTTGCGGGTGAGAGGCATGCGTCTCAAAAAAAATAAGTACTGCGACGAGGAAGAAGGACATGGGGTGATAATGCCCAGGACTCAGGACTGAAGGCCATTAAAACGCCGCTTCATTCTTTACACATTTTTTTTAAACAGAATCTGCTTCTTCTTATGAGGGATTCTTTTCCTGGGTGACTGGATTTATTTGCCAAGTGCTTTTTACCCGCTCTTTTTTTTAGGTTGGGGCCCAGGTAAGCTTTTTTTTTAAATATCTAACTAACTAACTAACTAAATACTTTCTTGTATAACTCTCACCCAAGGGTCTCACCCAAGGTCTCAGGGCGCTCACTGCTCTACTGCTTTACTTTCATCTTACATTTTCGCTAACCTTAACCTGACTTCCTGTTTACCGCTAACGTCAACTGCAGCCATTTTATTTTACTGGATCTCCAGTTTTATAAAGCGCGAATATGGCAAAAGTGCATCGACCTTTTGCAAAAATAACATAAAAATAACAATTAAAATATATGAAAATATTTAAAACTTAAAAAGAGTTCTTGACCTAAACTTTGAATACTTTTCTAAATCTCAATAACTATAGCTGTAACCCTAACCCCTAAAAATGTCCTCTGCAAGACAATTTTCCTCGGGAATATTATTTATTCAGGTGCTCTGGTGCTTAGGGCCTGTGTGCCTTGCAAAGTGCATAAGGTCTGCTACAATGCCATATAATGGATCCGCATTTCATCAACCTTGAAAGGTTTAGAGACGGAGCCAGCCGCTTCAGGACTTGAACAAACAGCCTAGAAAGTATTTTAACCACCAGGTGTCCTGTTTTCTATTTCTTCCACAGAAGTGGTGCACAGCCAACTCCCTGGTAGCTCTAGTGCTCACAAAGCCAACTCAAAATGGCTGCTGCAGTGGAGTAACTTTGCTGAAAATGTTGGGGGGGACATGACATCTGAAGAAAAGATGCCCCAGACAAATTAATGGGGGCAAAATGGTGTGCCATGAAAGTTGGGGGGGACAAACACCCCTGACCCCCTAAAATTACATCCATGGGCTGCTGTCAGGTCATTCAGAGAGGCGTGCAACTGTAATCCCTGTGTCTGGTTGCAATTACATACACGACTCCCCAGTAATGGGAGGAGCCAAAATGATGCTAATTTCTGTAGGACAGGGGCACAGAGTAAGTTGAGCACTTGAGGTGTGTATGGAAAATCAGGGAATGTGTATGCAGAGGCGCAGCAAATAGAGATTCACACAAAAAGTGCACAATATAATGCAGTGCCTCCACCTGCCAGTTATGTACACTGTAGATGCGAGTCCCGAACCGTTGCCACTATTTATAAACATTTGCAAGCACGTATATATCAAATCACAATCGTGCTATTAGATTTAACATACATGTCAAATATCAATGTAACAGGAAATCAATACAAATATTTAAAAAAAGTTGTATAATGCAGCAGAATTATATACAACCAGCTTTACCCAGCGAATCACAGAGGTAGAGGCAACTTTTGGTCTCAGGAGCGTAGGGGTGATTTCTCCTGAGGGGCAAAGGGATTGTAAATTATTCTAAGTCAGTGTGCCGCAATTAAATATTTTTGGTGGAGGGGTGTTAACAACTTTCAATTAGAATGACAAGACTTATAACAGGTGAGTAGTTTAATCAAATATTCTTCAAAAAAATGTTAAGGAAAAAATATGTTATGTTGATGTTCTGAAATGTTACCTATTTCTATGTAATGTTTTTTCTCTCGAATGCAATGTCCATCTTCGGGGAAATATGTTGTGTAAAAAGTGTGGACCCTTTCTTTCTAGATAACTAACTTCCCTCCCTTCCAGGCTGGGGCAAGAGGGGGTCTGCAGAAGACCTCAGGGACCCCAGAAAGAAGAAAGGAAGGGAGTTCTGTGCTACACCCCACAGTTCAAAGACAGAAGTGGAGGCCGGAATGCCCACTCCCTAAGGAAGGAAATTGAGCCAGACAGATTCCAACAAAGAGAAAAAAATTGTAAAAAAAGAAAAAAAGGACTTTGGAAGAAAACCCCACTCTTCCCAACGAAAGAATCATGGAAGAACCCAAGGGGGTGGGACATGTGGGGTTTAATCAAAGGTCCAAACAAACATAACTGAAAGGCCCACTGGAAAAATGACCTGCCAGACTTAAAAAAATCCACACTAAAAATGGGCCTATTCATGCAGTCTGTGTGTGCAAGTAACACAAGGAAGAGATATGTGAATGGCCGAGCATTGGACATCAAAAGGCCTATCTTTCATTACAAAAGGAAAGGTCAAACTGAAAAGCAACCCTTAATTCACATCTGCAGAAGAAAATCAAAGGCCTCTTTTACATGAAAAGCAGGATTTTCAAACACTGACACTAAAATGGATTTGCATGTGCGTTTTTCAGTTTTAAATCAAGACATGCGAAACATGTTCCCTTGCTAAAACAAAGATATCAGGGAAAAGACTAGGTGTTGTTGACAAGATGCAATATATTAAAAATATATTATGCTCACATGCAAAATACCAGCAACAATTGAAAAGAAAAGGGTACTTTGTTTCCAGGGTTCACATGTAAATTTCATTTAGGCCTGAGGCAGACCCTTTTGCTTGTTGTTGGGCAGAATTCACAAAGGACATCCCCAACAGGGCCTGTGGGCCTCCTGATCTGGAAAGGGGATCCCTTTGAAGATCATGCATACCGTTTATTTACAACTGCAATAAAGTGAGTATCAGCCTTGGGTGGGGAAAAATACAAACAAATTGAAGGTTTAAAGATCAAAATTGTGGTCAACTTCAGATAACAGGAAAAAGTGCAAGATGTCAACATGGCCTTACAGCATCACAGGGAAGAGGTGAATTGTCTGTTGTATAAGGATTTCCTCAACCCACCAACTTCAACCAATAAAGAGGCTAATGGCTTTTACTTTAAAAAAAACATTCAGTCCAGGAGGTGCTGGTCATATGCTTGCCAAAAAATGAAACTGGCCTGGATAATTGAGAACTAAGATTTGCATACATGTGAAGATTTCCTATTAGTTTAAATGGACTATCATAACTAGTGCTTTTCTCTGCAACAATAAGTTGCAATGCGTCTATGTATAGATCATTTGAAAGCTAGTAACAAGCTGGTTATTCTGCTGTAGATGTGATTCACGGGTGCTTTTCGGAAATCATGTTATCAACCGAATTCTATTTCTTGCCGTGACGAAATGTCCTGAATTTAACAATTGGTACGCTGATGGAGGGTAAAATTAGGTATCTGGAGAGCTAATTGTATGTTCATAACTATTATACTTTTTGTATGAACAGCAAAAAACTGCCACAAAAAAACTGCCACATGCCTGTGCAACATGATACAAACATGGCTGACATTGTATCAAATTCACCGTGATTAGCTGAAGTGGAATATATATATACATATATATCATGGCACTTATTAGTAAATTACAAACTTTTGCCATATAGGAACCTTTGGGCAAAAGTTGACATGAAACAAATGGGAATTTCAAATGGGAGTTGCAATATGTCAGTTGTAGAGTCAAGAAAAAAATCCTTAGTGAGAAGCTGGACTTGGAGGTGGAGAAAAATGTAACTGTCCAATCCTGGCTGTGAGACAATAAGTTGTCACCTTCTTAATTTAGTTTGTGGGTATGATGAGTGGTATATCAAGTGGATGCACTATGAGAGAAGGGAAGAGCTGCCAAAAATCACCAAAGGAGATCTGCTGAAATTGCATCTCAGTGAAGCTTGGAAGAGGGCTGGAGCACTCTATTGCTGGGGAGACTAGAACACAGTGGCCGTGAGGCTTCCCTGGAACCATGCAGGGAGAATTGCTGTGGAATTCCATTGACTGAAGTGCTGGCCAGAATTATTTTTTTCCCTAAGAGCAAAGTACTGCCCAGTTTCCCTGAGTGCAGAGCCCAGAGATTTCCAAAATTAACTAGATTGTCCAACCAAATGTCACTGCGGGGATCTATTTAGTTAACCCATTCCCTTTCATAGTTGGTTCTCTTCCATTAGTGGGTGGGAGGTACAATTGTGTAGACCCTTAACATATTTGACTGTATGTTAATTTAACTACTAAATAGATTGACGGAGGGGGAGCTTGGAAGAATTCAAAACTTTCACCCTCTCTCCTAGCGGAAAGATACAAATAGTCATTTAAAGTAATGGGGGTGCTTTGATTTTCCTGTTCACCCCTGACATCTGAAACTCGAGGTGGCATCCCTTCCTAAAATGAAACGAAATTGTATAATCTTAGGTCGCAAGATCTAGAGAATTTTAAGGCAATGTTATTTGATTTGATGGGCTCCTGGTCTTCAGATAACAATGTTGTTTTATTGTTGTGGGTGACCTGAACAGTGAATGGTATCTGAAGTGCCTCCACAAGAATATGATGTCAGCAGCTGGAAAGCAAGATATTTTGCTCTGTCATGAGTTTCACTTGTAGGATTTCCACATCTTGAACGGCCGTACAATGGGCGATTGCCCACCCACTTTTATTTGTTCTGGTATGGGTCATAATTCCACGCTCGACTATATTTTAGTGTCCTGTGATTCAGTGAATTTTTTGTACATGTCTTACGGTGACCGTAGGACAGGCCAGTGATCACTGTTTATTGGCACTGGACTTGACAACCAACTGTACTACATCCGTGTCATCCGTTACATCAAATTTTTGTTTGCAATCTGATGGAACAAGATAATGTAGATTTAACGGATCCCACGAATTACAATAAGGTAATTCAGAGATGATTAGGCAGTTTTGTGGGGGGCCTGGATGGGGCAGGCCACACATGCAAGAAATAATACATGCATATATTTGATATACAAGTACAAGCACAACAATGAGAATTGCACTCCACATTAAGAGAGAGGTGAGACAGTCTAATATAGAAAATCTGGGGGTGGGGATTCGGAAGCTAAAGCAGTTCTTCAAAAAAAAGGTGAATGAACCATAAAAGTATTATATTACAAAGAGACTCTGAAACTATGTTAAGGGCAGTTAGTACTAAACATCCCACTTTATATTGGTCTTTGGCCAAATCACCTTATACTTAAATTGTATTACAATCTATGGCAATTGAGGATACAGTATTGATATCTCATTTTGTAAAACTATATGGTAATGTTGATGAACATGTTAGTAAGTTCTCCTGTGGGACTGACAAATGGGTGCTAAATTTTTATTTAGATGATATTGCTCATGGTATTACAATCTGTAAGAATTCTGCCACCTGTGGCCTGGGTGGTTTGTCAAACTGCACATTAAAATTGGATCCTGAGTTATGGGCTAAAGTGATGTGTGATCTCTTTACCCAAATCATTAAGTTAGATGCCTATTGCCCTTTTGGGCAGGGGCTACAATCATACCAATTTTTTTAAAAGATGATAAACTTGATCCATTGTAGTCCATCTCCTTATTGGATTCTAGCAGCAAATATTTTCTCTGTTGATTCTTGAAGATCCAGAGGAATGGGCCCTGAAGGAAGAATTTTTTGATCCATGTCAAGCTGGTTTTAGAAAAGGTTTGGGGATAATACAAAATAGTTTTTTATTTCAACTATTGTCAGCTCAAATAAAAGCTTTGGATTGAGTTTTCTACGGAAAACTGCCCCATTGTTTTATTACACATTTTAATTGCTTTCCATTCTGATACTCGCATTCGTGTTAGAATGGATCAAGAAGGCTCTTTCACTCGTTGGATTGAAACAAGATGAGGATTGTGGCAAGGATGTGTCCTGGCACCTGTTTTATTACATTTTTATTTCTATTACCGTGGTGACTCTTTTAATAATACATCTAATCCTCCCAGGTTGGATTTGTTACCTAGCCAATATTAAACATATGCTGACGATATTGACATTTGTGATTGTACCCGAATAGGCCTTCAACAATGCTTGTCCGCAGTGTACAATTATTTTCTTGATTTTGATCTAATTGTCAACACTGTAAAAACCAAGGTGATGAAAGTGCAAACAAGAACACATTTTAAAGGAGGAGGGTGTAAATTTGATTTTGTTTTAGGGAAAACAATGTTGGAAGTGGTCTCAACTTTTAAATATCTAGGGGTAATGAAATATGATGTACCCAATACGATTTAATGCCTCGCTTCCAGTCACAGGCTAGAGCAGAGGTATTCAAACTGTGGGGCATGCCTGGCCACTTTCCCAGGGTTAGGGGGTGCAAGACCCCAGCATGAAGCGGGGGTCCCTTGTAGGGAAGAAAGAGAAAGGAGGACAGAGGGGAGCCTTGAGCAGGTGCAGATTCATAATAGCGAGGGGGCATTGACCCACTGGCCCCCTCACCCATTATGGGGGACCTACAGAGCCAGCCCAGTGATACACTGACCACTCCCTCAGCAGCTTTTTCAAGCTGAGGGAGTGCTCCTGGGCTAACCGAACTGTCAAAGGGAATCAATGTGTCCCTTTGACAGTTCAGTTCCCCAGCCACACATGCGCAAGGAACCATTCAAGGCTGGGGGTGCTTTGCTTCGCCAGGCAACTGACTGACTGGGCAACTGCATGTCTGTATGTTCGAGGGGGAGGTCCTGTGCCTCCTCCCACATACGGACAGAGCAGGCTGGAGCAGGCCGTTTCAGCACCCACATTCAGTACTGGAACCAGGAAGCTCTTGCTTCCTGATTCCTGTTAATGATGCAGGTGCTGGAACACTGGGGAGGAACCTTCAGGACCGGGTGGAAGGTACATTTATGCTAATTTATTTTTTTATTTGTTCATGTGTATGAATGTGTGTATGCTTGTATTATGAGTGAGTGTATTATAATGGGTGCTTGTGTGAATGATAAAGTGCTTGCTGTGTGAATGTGGAGCGGATTTTGGCGAGTGGGGGCGGGGAGGGTTATCCAACAATCTCCCTACCCACCTGCCAACATCAACTCTCCTTCTGAGGCAATGTGGAGCCCCTCAGTGCTTAGCATACACACATAATCACTTTGATTGTGAGCGTTGGTTGGGCACTGTTAGGCCCAGGGGACAGGCACAATATCTCTTTCACTGGACATCTATCATAGATGCCCATCAATAAATACCATGCCTGCTCCCTAGGCCCCCCAGCACCAATTACAAACTGTTTGGCTTTGTAGCCATTTTTTTTTAAAGTGTGCTATAAAATGCAACATTTTAACCCATTATTATTATCCCAGGGGGAGAACCCCACCGAATCCCCTTTGATTGGCTCTGGCTCCCTCGCTATGTTCGGTTGCTGTGGCATATCTGGGAGAAATAATTATGCCCCTCCACTTAGAAAATTCACCAGCCACCACTGGCCCTGGGACTGTGGTGGGAGGAGGATGTAGGGCGACATGGCATAGTGGTGGGAGCTGGGGGATACAAGCTCAGGGACATTAGTGGGAGCAGGGTGGGGAGAGTCCTGAGTCTGTGGTGGGGTGGGGAGAGCCCAGGGAATTGGCTAGGAGTGGGATTCCGGAGCCCACAGACTATGATGGCAGCGGGTGGTGGGAGCCCATGCACTATTCTGGAGTAGGGTGCTGTGATGGCGCAAAATAGTTCATAGCCATTTCGACTAACTGTCAATTTGGCATTGTGTGTGTGGGAGGGGGGCGGCCTGCCCACATTTTGCTCAGGGGCACCTAGGCCAAACATGTTTGAAGACCACTGGGCTAGAGTAATGTCGGCTGAAATGAGAGCGCTGGATAAACGTTTTGGTCATTTTTCTTTGCTTCCTTTTTGGCAGCTATACTCGCAAAGAATTATTCCGAGGCTAAGCTATGGTGCCTTTCTTTAGGGGTGCCTACAGCCTGATAATACATGAATTAGGTGTAATCTCCCTACTGGTTCTGATTAATTGGCAGATGTTGCAAATGTATTCTAAATTGTTCTATCCTCCTCATTATTCAATGTATGTGAGTTTGGCTAATACTTTAAAACAGGGGTCTTGCAGAATCTTAAACCAAAGGATCAAGTCCTGTGACTATTTGCTATTAGAATTGGGTTATTTGATTTGTTCTTGACATCTGCAAAAGTTAAGCGTAGACTGTTTGAATTAGATTGGATTTCAACAAGAGAAAAATGTGTGCAATATCACCTATTCACGTGCTCAGTTTTTGACATAAGTTCTTTTAATGTTCTTCCACACTACTTAGTGAAACAACTCTCGTAATCTTTTAGGTTTCAGTTTTTAAGTCTTAGGATAGATCTATTTTTGACAAATGAAGTGCGGGGTGCTCGGGGGCTTCGGGGGAATTGGGGGGATGCTAGACCAAAGAGATTCTGTGAGGCCGTGATAGAAACATTAAACTATTTGGTTATGTATTGTGAACACCTAACTGTTTTGAGAAATCAACTTCATTGCTCTAAATGAAGATTTTTGGGAATGTATTTTAAACTAGAATATGATTTTGTTAAGTTTGGGTCTTTTAAGATTTTTAGACGTGAATTTAGTAACTAATTAAGGTCTTGGGTAATGTCTTGGGTTATCTAAATGAAATGAAATTTTTATCTGTGTTGATATTTTTCATTGGTGAGTGATATGCAAAGGTTATGTGTTAACCAAATGCATTAATACATTAATAGAAAATAAATACATTGATACTTTCCACCATCCCCAAACCCTGCCTTTCAAACCAAAAGATACTGGCCCCTAAAACAAAAATTCCCAACTGAAACCCATTCCCAAAACTTGCTTTTAAATAAAAGGTAGTCTTATTTAAAAAATGAAATTCACGATTGTCACCACTCTTTCAACATTATATTTAATCAAGGGATGCCCTTGAGCCCACAAAGAAAATCCCAAACTGCACAACCTCCCCAACACAGGCCTTTAAGTGAAGGGGGGGTCTGCAAAACAAAATTCCTAAACTGTCCCCACTCCCTAGATCTGGCATTTGAACAGAAGAGTGCTGCATGTCATTGATGCTTGGGTTTTTGGGGCCGGGGGAGAAGTGCTTTGCTAAAGTTATACCTCATGTATCCAACACTGAAAGTTTGATGTGTGTCTTGTTTTTAAGTTAGTCCTGTGTCTATTCCTAAGCAACATTCTGGTGAAGTCCTATTTGCCATATGCATTTTTACAAATCTGTGATTTAAATTGCTAGCATTTAGAGTGTAGAGGAGGAGCCAAGTGCCTCTACTGGAAGTCCTGCCCCCATATTGCCTATATGTTGGAAATCGGAAAATGCGACATGCACAAGGCCAATAATGGGCCCTATACCGCGAAAAGTCCTTGAAACAAGGTATCCATTGAGAAAGCCCTATATGATGTACCCGCAGAGAAATGACAGTCTTTTAAAGGAGATTCCGGAAGAAGTGTGAAGATGAATGAAAGAGAAGACTGATGACATTACATGAAGCACAAATGACGCACCAAGCAGAGATGCCAATGAAGAGAGTATATAGACCTTATAGAATCTGATGGCCAAGTAAAGAATTAAGCAACATTTCACGTGCAAAATGAAGATTGCACGTGCGGAAAGCACTGAAGAAAAAGCAAGGCGTTTTATAATTGTACAGATGCTGAAACGCAAGCAGACTAAGTAATCATAAGGCTGGCTATAAGTAGTGAATAGACTGCAGGCGGTGCCACCATTATATATATATATATATGTGTATAGAATCTGGATGTTACACAACGCATTTTAGCAAACTAAGACCCCATGAACAGCAGGGCTGAAAGTGTGGCGCAGTTGAAGAAAACAGCTCAAAATGAAGGAAGATTTGAGAAAGGATTGTCTGTCCCAGAGTTAAGGGTTGGGGCAGCCAAGAAACTGGTCATCTATTCGAGAAGATACAATGAACGTGAGAAGTGAGACGAGCTTCTGTTGAGGTGTAATGGAAAAACACTAGAAGCGCCAGGTTTAAATTCATTTAATAGTGTTAAATACAAAGAAGGAGCTCAAAACACGGTTTCCTGTCACATGGTCAGATGAAAATAGACTTTGGGCAAGCTATGCCGAGACTTGAAGATAAGACTATGCTCACACTCCTTTCTATTCTCAGGTACAGTGATACTTGCAAGGCCTAGTTCAAAGAACTAATTTAATGGCAGACATCAGGAGTGATGATGGATGTTGGGCTAATTGGGTGGGGAGACATGGTCAAGTCCAACCCTCCAGCACCTGAGGTACCAGCTTGCATGCTGCTAGCAAGTGGAATATTCCAGAAGGATTCATGCATGCCAACCAATTGTAGAGGGCCACGTAGCAAAGAGCCCTGTAGTTTGAAAGCCAATGAAACATTGTGTATTCTATGACAGCGAAGATAATTTGCACTAGCTGTCCACCTGACCTTAGAGATCCAATCATAATGGTACCCCCCATAGAAAGTATACCTAGATGTTCCCCTTAAGCCTATCAGAGCCCCAAGTAGGTTTTCTTATTTTGCAACATAGGATGATGTCACGTATGACAAATTTGTGCTATAAAAGTAATGTTTTTTATGAAAAGTATTGAGACTTATGCTATGGCCCGTCCGTTGATGCCCATTGTACTCCCTGTTTTTAGACAATTGCAATTAAAAACAGTTATGTTTTGCCAACTTCCTGAATCAGATCTGCATCCCCACCCATCCCATAGAGTGCCACCTCTCTTAAAGGGACTGCGGGTTCACGTAGTAGCAGAGGGAGGATGGTTCAATAAGATCCATCGATTAGTAAGTCTCGAGATTATCGGATAACCAAATACCCTCTGCCATTTAGCCGGAAGATCGTAACGTTTCCTGTGGAGAGCAGCCGATATAGAGCTCTTGCAAGAAAATAGATACAGGTGGGATGGGTCTCTCTTTGACAAAATCTCTCCTGGTTTCCACAGGCGCTGAGCAGACTGAAGGTGACAGTGTTCGATTGGAGGAGGGGAGACAATACCGAAGGCCTAGATCTGAAGAATGAATGGTGAGTGGAGTAAGGGTACTGGCAAAATAAAGGGGATGGGATTGTGGTAATAGAGAAAAGTAACAGGGGGTTGTCTAGTATAAATGAGGAACTTTTAAACGAGGAGCATTTTATAGAGCCTGGTTTCCTACCTCAAGGCAGGTCTAGAAGGAGACATTTCAAAACCCCAAAGGGGTAATTAGATGGCACATAAACACGTTTATGATAGTGAATGACTCAAACTCCAATCAGGGTATTATAGGGGCTAGGAGAAAAGGAGTACCATGCTGAAAAGTCAACTAGTTTCTCTGTTTGTGTATTTTGTAATTGAAAAGAGGTGTCGAAGAGCAACAAGAGCGAACTGTGAGGTTAAAGAAGAGATAAAAAGTTGTTATCTATTATTAGCCATTGTCAGCACTGATTGAATAAATATATTGAGATAATTGAGAAGTAGAGGTTTTGAGCGGCAAGGTTGGAGCGCGCTCATATTTGTTTTTTATCTGAAATGTATCTGTGTAACTAATGGTAAGTATTGACAGTCAATTGAGACTTGTCACAATGGGGGATGTAACTCCACTGATGCATCCATGCAAGATGCTGCCAAAACATGCACCCAGGATCAGACAGTATAGTGCGGAGTGAGTAAAGGGCACAGCAGATAAAATGTTCATGCCATGGGCACGAGGGGGATCGCTGTCAAAGGCGGTTTTGCAACACATGACCACATACTTGCATGCTGCGTACACATGGAAGAAATTGGAGTAGAGGTTAGCTATTTTATAGCTCTGGAAAATGTGACAGGAGAAACAGGAAGATCCGCCTCCTGAGGATTGGATGCTTTATCAGTGTATGGAGGAAGGCATTGAGCCTTCTGCTCCCCCTTACCTCGCCCGAAGTGAACAGCGATAGTACAGGAGATGTAGAATTGTATCCGTTAAGGGAACTGAAAGCGGCGACGGGATATAGTAATCCGATTTATGAACCGCCTGCCTATAGCAGTGACGATAGTCAAGAAGAGACTAAAAGAAAGGAGGAGATCTTTAAGGTCTTTAAAGATTAAAGAGCGCATTAAACCATTACCAAATGAAGAATCCAAGTGGCTCTGCTTTTCGACTGCTCAGCATGCATCCTAACTGTGTTTGAACACCACCCCATCCGTGCCCCCTTGTGACTGTCTTTTTTAATATAATGGTTTTGTAGCTGTACCAGACAAGGAGGAGAAAAGCAAACAACCGAATATATCCGCAAACATAGAACGAGAGATTAAGAGATGGAAAGGAGAAAAAGATAAAGCTGACGTGGTAACGCTCATGCAGAACAAATGGATGGGGGACAGATATTGTTCAAGCTTGATGGGAAAAGTATCGAGGAAGTTTGGCAAAGGGAAGATCAAGATGAACAGGATAGAAAAGACAGGGAATGAGAGAAAAAAATGAGAAAGAATAGACAAAAACGAGAGCAGTTGTATCAAGAGGAGCATCAAAAGAAAGAAGAAAGGGCAGAGGAGCAAAAGAAATATGACAACAGGCAGAGAGCAATAGAAGAACGAGATAGGCAAGAAAAGGAGAGAGAAGGCGACGAAGCACAGAAATTAAGGGATAAAAGAATGCAAAGATGAAAGGAAGAAGAAGAGCGAAGAGCGAATGAAAGAAGGGATGAGAAAAGACAATAAGTGGAAAGGGTTAGATGGGAAGCAAGAAAGCGAAGAGAATTAGATGAAGAAACGGAGCAAAAAAGAAGGCAAAGGGAACACAATATTGATTGCATTCAGAAAGAGCTAATGGAACCAAGTCCAGTAATACTATAGGGTAATATAGAGGAGTTCCTCCCCTCAAAGGGAGCAACGGCAGGACCATCTAGAATAACCCTACAGGAGAATTTTGACATAGGGAGCATTGGGAGGAGGATCGATAAAGCCTATCAAGACTTAAGAGAAAGCAGCAGATTGGGAAGCCAAGGGAAGGGAGGACAATCCATGTCCGTCCAATCACGAAGCAAAGAAAGTGACCCGTTCAGTCTCGAGCATAGAGCCTTGTCCTTAGACAGGATGATTTTAAATAAGGGTGATGGGGATGAAAGCCATACTAGCTGGGGACTAGATATGTCAGATGAAGAGAGAGAAACCTTCCGTGGGGAGGGAGGAAGAAAGTGTATGCGGTCCCAAGTGATGTCTGCAGACAGACAAGGAAGTGAGATGATCTGCTCTAGAGCAGCCTATGGATACGACGCCAGACCTATAGCATATCCACAGCGACCTAAAGGACGTTTGCATAGTCAGAAGGGAGAGTCGCCACCACATGTGAGCACACCGAGGTCATTGCCAGACAGAAGGTGATCAGGAACCATTGTCCCCACTATGGACAGGCAGACGATGGTAGCCGATTGCGGATTTGGGTTCATGCAATTCCCTTTATTGGAGAAAGGATGGGCCATACCGCAGTATATTCCCTGGCCACAAATGGATGAGGATAATTTAAGGTGTAAGCTTCCTAGTTTAATGGCTAGGGCCAGTAAATACATTGGATAATTTAAGGTGTAAGCTTCCTAGTTTAATGGCTAGGGCCAGTAAATACATTTATGAGCTAGAAAAGATGACCTGAGGAAATACTCTGGCAATAGGGGACATTAAAGGTCTCCTAGCAGCCATTCTTGGGGAAAGGACTGATGACATTTGGACGAGGGCAGGCTATTCAAGTGTCACAGCACAGATCACAGCACATGATGGAATGCCATTTAATTATTGTAGAGCAGATGTCTGGAGGGCACTCAGGGTACAGTATCCTGATACGTCAGATATGGGTGCAATTATGGCATGCAAGATGAAAGATGACAAAGATCTGCTTGTTTACATTAAAAGTATTCAGGAACACTGGACTCTTGAAACAAGGGAGTCATGGGAGAAGTCAGTGGCAGTATGTTACCACATTCTGTTTCAGGGATTGCCAGAACAGGTACAGAAAAATGGAAGCAAAGCCATGGTCAGAGATACAGTTGACTATAGTGCATGATTGGCAGCTGTTACAAGATAAAAATAAGAAGGAAGATGCTAGAGAACTTGAGGAAGCCAAGTTAGTTCCAAACACATTTTCAAAATATGCCATAGAAGGGGCGGTACTGATAAGTGGAGAGGGACTGGGAATGCAGTAAGCAGTGGGTGCATCACAGGAGAAAAATCAATACCAGATGGACTAGGGAGGGAATGGGTTGATGCCGAGAGGCATAGGAATGGGCTACAGTGGAAGGGGTGGCTTTCAGAATAATCAAGGCAGCTTTCATATGCAGAATGGTAATCAGAATGTGCAAGGGGGATTCAACCAAGGGGGGCTAGTCAGAAGAGCTCCTCCTATATGTTGGATATGTGGAATGACAGGGCACATTGCGCGAACATTTGGAAGCCAAGGGTATGTACAGAATGGACAATTCTCAAGAGGGGGGACAGCTTATCCTCCAGCATATAGCTCACAAGCTAGGAATGGGTTTGCCCAAGATCAGACAGTGTATCAAGCACAAGCGCCGCAAATGCAACAGGTACTGCAACCAAGCACCATTGAACCCGCTGCAAGGGCAGTCCCAGCACACACCCATAAAGATACAGCAAAATACAAACACAGTACAATTATTGACACCTAGATTAGGGGGTGTCACTTTGGTGGGAGGAAGTCCTTTTACAGGTACAGGGATAAGTATGTATCTACAATAGGACAGCTCACAGGGCGGCTTGATGTGTTCAGTACTATCGATGACACCAGACCCCCAAGAGGAACCAATGGTTGATGTGACGATAGTAGCCAAATCTTTTTCTTTTTTAGTAGACACTAGGGCTACTCATTCATGTATACAAGAGGGCAAATATCCAATGTCGGGAAATGCCATGAATGCGCAAGATTTCTCTGGAGCTACAAGCAGAGTTCCTTTTACTGATGAATTACCAGTCTCCATAGGAGAGTGTAACATGTCTGTTCCATTATTGTATTCACGGCAGGCACCAGTTCATATTCCGGGCCGATATTTAATGACAAAGCTTAATATGATTATTTCTTTTACCGATGAAGGCATAGTGTGTTGGATACATTATATGAATGTGGGCGAATTTATATTGGCATTTACAGGCCATATGGCTCTGCGAGGAATGCCATTAGAGCCAGAAGTCTTTCTGTATGGGGTACGCATTTTGTTGACATGGCTATCGGGCCTAGTGGGAAAGATTATGAGAATACCTGATGAGTTTTTGTTCAGGCCGCAGATACCTATGGACGACGAGGGGGGACAGACTATTCCCCCTGCAGCCATAGTGTGAGGGGAATTGCCAATGCTTGAAGGAACCGATGATGAGGGCAGGCCATGGAGAACAGTGATTGCCATTAGGAAAGAGTATAGATTAACTGATGTCACTGACGAGGATATGTTTAGAGATGATCCAGCAGATGATGAAGTAATATTTGAGATGAATGGTGAAAGTGCGGGAGCACCCAGCATTTTTTGATGAAGATTTGGAAAAAGTGCCAAACTCTTTATGGACTACATGCCCCTATGATGTAGGCGTATCGAAGGGCGTAGGGGAGGTTAGGATTAAGCTGAAGCCAGGAGCAATTTTACCTCAAGCAAGACAATACGCCATGTCTCGAGAAGCGGATGAGGGTATTTTTAAGACTATTTCAGCACTAATGGCACAGGGTATCTTAGTGAAATCAGAGTCACTGTGTAATACTGCGGTGTACCCTGTGAAAAAATCAAAAGGAGGGACGTGGAGACTAAGTCAGGACATGAGACCAATTAACCAGATTGTAGAGGCAGAGTTTCCTTTACTTCCGAATCCGGCGACAGTACTATGTAGTGTCCCCACAGAGGCACAATATTTCATGGTGATTGACTTGAAAAATGTGTTTTTTCTCATTCCCGTTGCATAAGGATTCTCAAGACCGTATGTCTTTTACGTTTCGTTAGACTAAGCTGAAGAGCACTTGTTTGTCCCAAGGGTACTGTGAGTCTCCATCGATCTTTAATATGGTACTGCAGATGGACTTAGGCAATATTGATTTGAAAAGTGTTGTGCTGCAGTACGTAGATGACATTTTGGTTTGTAGCATGACAGAAGATGAGTGAAAGCAAGATTCGATTCAGTTAGTGAATTTTTTAGTCCGGGAAGTCTTTCCCAGATGGGGAGTATGTGAGGTGTTCAGATCTGACAATGGGCCCCATGTTGTTAATGAATTATTTGAACGCGGCCATGGCCAGCGAGCGACGATGCAGAGGTGAAGCTCCAGAGATCCTGCTCCAGGCCACATAAAAATCCACAATAGATCCTGTTTAAAATGCACCCTGAAAGTGAAGCCTGACGGCATTGTGTGTTGGAACATCCCAGGAGCTAAAGTGGCGAGATCAGAGGGCACGAGAAGTCCTGTCCGTACTGGTGTGTGGACGAATGCAGCCAGAGAAGGCGCCAGAGGAAGAGATCACAAGATGGCCACCGTCAGAAGGAGCAGGGACCAGTGAATCCACCGGGTGGCGCGCAGTGCCCCTCTGAGGGGTTGCAGCAATCCGGACACCTGCGCAAGGTGTCAGGAGGAGCAAAGCTGTGCATACATTGCGCAGCAGAGTGAGGAAGAGACTCCGCAGCACGGAATGGCTGCGGCCTGAGGAGTGGAAAAGGCGGCAGCTCTGGAGTGTCATCCCACCCCCTGCGATCATAAGGGGAGTGGAGCCGAGTGGCGCAGGGGAAGAGAAGCAATGGGAGGCAGCTGGCAAGCACAGACCTCGAGGATGACAGAACATTAGCCCCCGGGCGGAGGCGGAGACACAAGAAGAATATTCCTGACAACGAGGTGAGGAGAGACGCTGGGCAGGTGCCCAGGGCCAGCTGGAGGAAAGTGATATCGTTCGGCAGCGGGGCACAGCAAAGAGGAGACAATAACCCCACAGGGAAGAAGCGGGGAATGGCGCTACTCCCACCGCGATCCCATGGGGCAGCGGGGGGCCACACAGGAACAGCCAAGAGGGACCAACTGGGGGAAAGCCATGCCATAGGGATAAGTCCCTGCGATATGTGAGGGCACAGTAGTTGTGCTAAAGTAACCCCACCAAGGCGCACACAGACCTGACTCCCCAGAAAGAACAGGAGTCAAGGAAACGTAGACAAGATCCACCAAGGCAAAGTGGTCCTGGTGGTGAGAACCCCGGCAATGAGGAGTAGCAGCTCCCCCCCATCAGGTGGGGGGAATCCTGGTGGACTGAGGGGCCAGAAAGACCGGGCTCTCACAAGTCACATCCAATAGACTGACTGGCCACAGAGGATGATGTGAAAAGCTGCTCAGAAGTGCGTGACTGGCCCATAGGTGGCATACACAGGTGGACACAGGAGGAGGTAATAGAAGAGAAGAAGGTGAAGAAAGAGTGGACTCATACAAGGGAAAGCACAGCGCTATAGTACCTGCCCCATGCGGACGGTGGGGGAAGACGCTAGCAAACCACTGGGAGATCCCAGCGGATACTGAGACGAGTGGAGGGTGCTGGCCTCCGTATATAGCCAATAGCAGGGAAGGCACAAATAAAGAAGGACGCTGGAAGAGTCTCTGGAAACCGGTAAGTCTCAGCCTTGGTTGCTCGTCCATTGCTACCATTAGAGAGCCTTGGCTGGGGTGCCTCTGTGCCTCTACTTCAACCATATAGTGAGTAGTATCACAGATACCCTCCCTCCATGCTTTACAATGCGTACTCCACCAGTGGTCAAGTTAGAGAGGTTTGACTGCTCAATTACCTGGACTTAAGGTTCTCTGCTCCTGGCTCTTTGGCTGCCCAGGAAACTAAAGCTGCGCAAACAGCTAATGCCTCTCTACACCCTAGATGCCTGGTTTGCTTGCCCAATAGTGCAAGAAGACATCGAAATATTTGAGCAGAGGTACTGCTTCAGGAATAGGGTGCTGATGTTTGTGGATAAAGTGTTTATGAAAATTCATTAGAGTCAGGAATAAGACTGCCGGAGGAATTTTGGTTGTATTGAAGGGAACACGAATCATGGCAATGATAGTCAAGCTTGGCTTTGACCCATGCAGTGGAATTAGTGCAACAAACCTCCCCCAATGTGAGGGAGACTGTGGGCTATGACACAGCTGAGAGGACAACAGGCGACCCAAGACTCCGAAAGTATAGTACAATCGGGTTTATTTCACTGCCAAAGTGCGCCATGTGTTAAGGGTGGATTGAACGTACAATTGGGGGATAAGCAACCGTGAAAAATTCCAGCTTGCTTAAGGATCATAGTCTGTCAGCCAATCCCTGCACTCCCTTGGACTGCGCCCCTTGGCAGTCAGTGAATGTCACTCAAAATTGTGGTTTCAAGATTGCGCTGCACTTCTTTCACCCCATCATCACCTGGTCAGGGTGTATGGTCCCCAAGGTGGTCAATTCCACCGTTTGAGGTTGGGGGGCTGAGCTCTTCAGTCATTGTTCCGTACCTGTATAAAGGTGTACCAGACGTGAGAATGGCTCTCTGCGAGAACTGGGCTAGCACGCATTCTGCCATGTGGCCGAGGCGTCGCCCGGATTATCTAACAAGTGGGACTTGAAGCTAATGTAGTTGGGCCCACCGCAGCGACATTAACATCTGTAACTGCCCACACAGTGCTGCAGTGGGGGCATTTACAGATTGTGGGCGGGTCATGCCCGCTCAGGCCCTACCCTGTCTACGTCTCTGCCAAGTGGGTGCCTGCTAAAATGCACCCCTCTTCCATCCCTTGGCTCCACTGCTGTTGTCCTCTGTCCTCAGCTGATGGTCTTCGCTACCATCCCCAAAATACCCCCACACTAATTGAGCCTCATCATCTTGCCTTTTGGCTTCCTGGTCTCTCTTTGTCCTTCCTCCTCCATCTACCTGTCTGCCCATTTCCTCCTCTACAGCTGTCTCTGTAGTAATGACTGTGTGCCAGCCTTATTCCCTCGTCCTACTTCTCTACTCATCTTTGCAGATGTTGATCCTCTGTTGTTTTCCTCCACTCGCTTCTATTTCTCATTTTCCTCCTAACACTTTGATCCTTCTCCCCCAACCTACTCCTCTTGAAATGTTTCTCCCTTCCAACCCTCATCAGCTCCTGCTGCCTCCCTTTCCTCTGCCCTCCCTCTGCTTAAATACTGCTCTATCAACCACCTCTTCTCTTGATGCTATTTGCCTCTTGCACCCCTTGCACCCCTTATTTGGTCTCTACTTTCTTCCCTGGGGTAGATTAGCTGGGTCTCCGGGTTGATGTAAGGTGAGGCCATTGGTGAGGTGAGCCTCAGTCTATTTTACCTCTCCAATTCCTTCGGGCTAAGTTTGTGCTTTATCTATTTTTTATATTTTTTTTTATTGTGTTAGTTTAATATAAAACTTTTACAGGAGGCCATGCCACATGTCCCTTCCCTTTATTTATGTCTATATATACAACTGGGAAAACCAAAGGCTACATCCAGGATTCTACGGCTGCTTTCGAATCAATCCAGTTAAAAATGTTATTTAGTCCGCGTCCCCTTTCAACTCAAAGGCCCTCATTACGACCCTGGCGGAAATCGAAAAACGATGGCGGAAATGCAATACCGCCATCGAATAGCGCTCGGTGCGACTATGACCCGTCACCGCAAAGTACGAAGCCATTAGCGACACCGTAGTGAACGCCAACGCTAACTGCACCAAGCACGCGCGCGCGCGCCATGCCAAACCGCAAACACCACCATGGTGCAACGGTACGCCAATTCCGACCCTAGCGGACATGTACCTAACGCCATCAGGCATGGCGGAATGTACCATTCCGCCATGGCGAGAAGTACGGCATCGCGAATCAACCGTAAACGGCCCCACTGAGTGCCTGTACACCGCTCCCTGCCCACAAAGTACAACTCCCCGTAGGTGCAATGAAGCCACAATGCAACCATTGAAATGTACAAGTCACCCATGCATGCCAACGAACAAAAGAAACACAACAGGGGCCAATGGGAGCTGCAGGGCACAGATGGCACGAATACAGAAGCCATCCCAATGGACATGACCACAGTCCCCCACCAAGAAACGCACGCAAACACAGGCACCTGTGACCAGCAATATACCGAAAACCACATCATTCAACCAGTCCACCTGGCTGACCGGCATCTGTTACACAAAACCCAATCCCCCGCCCCTGAGCATGACAACATTCAAACTGGCATATTGGCAGCCCCCATCCCTGACCTCACTGGGCTTCGTAGGCAAACGCGCACAGCACAGTACCACGCAACTAAACCCCGAAGCTGGAACCCAATGCAGATCTCCTCACAATACATCGCCCCCCAAATAGGCATATGCCACATCACTTGCAAAGAAAAACGCTACACGGGCCAAATCAGAATAGATATTTATGCACATCAAAATCACCAAGCACATACAGCCATCAGGCCATGAAATCCAAAACACCAATCACCAATGTGGGCTGCTTCCGCAAGAAATGACCAGCCACTACCTGTGTGTCGCCCTGTTCCCCCATGGTACACAGAGCCACATTCACGTCCGAAAAGGCAACATGGAAGCGCACAGAACCGCAGGGCCGTCCCAATGGGGAGGCACTAGTCCAGCTGAAAGGCCGAAATGTTGCTCCGAGCCACCAGTACTGCGTAAGGGCATGTGGGCCATTGGCGATCGTCCCATAAGATCGTAATGCTGCTCCACTGATTAACACGAAGCAGCAGGTGTCGGGAGTAAAATCCATCTGCAGGAGTGGCATACAGATGGCAGTGGCAAAAGGGGAGGAGATACCTATCAACCAAAAGAAAAGAAAAAGAACAGAATGGCCATCAGAACTACATACCAACAACTCACTTCAATGATCACACGAAATCCACAGCCATATGCATGCTAGCCCACTCCAAAGGAACATCACCACCCCAAAACCACTTGCGACTCATAACCATCTATATCGAGGTGCAAACACCATCGCAAACGAGTGTCTGAGGGCGCCTCGAGACAGGGAGGGCTCAACAAGGCCAGATGGACGATGGTCCCACTATGGCAGCCCTGCATCACATAGCGTAGGGGAGGCGGATAGATCCCAAGAAGCCCTGTACATGGCAAACTCTGTATCAAATCACCTGCCCATGCATCCATCCATCATTCCCTCATCCCGGGATCAAAATGCCTGAATAATTACTCACATGACATTAGAAACATCCATTGAGTCTGTGCGTTATGCAGCCTGCTAAATCCACAGTGCCCCAGCCCGTAATTCCAGTGTTGTGAAGTAACATGTATTTGGGAACGGACGGCCTCATCGGCCACGTAGCTATTGCGCATCCCAAACTATTCATATCAATCATTGCTCCCTCGCCATGGGCCCTGTCTCAAGGACATTGAACAATAGAACGTTATATTTGCAGTCAGACCTGTGGGCATCTCCTCGCCGCTAGCTGGAAACCGAAAGCGCCGCCCTTCGAATTCCTCATTTGCAACATCACGTCGAAAAGGCATCTGTGGCCGTTTGAAATCACTAATTATCCCATCGAGTGCGGCTGTGTGTGAAAATGGCAACTGCCTTCACCCACGAATGGGACGCCCCGCCCGTCGTTGCAACTCGGTACAGTGATGCGTGAGGGCCCACCGTTACTCGAGTACTACGTCCCACT
Organism: Ambystoma mexicanum; assembly: GCF_040938575.1. Lineage (NCBI taxonomy): Eukaryota > Metazoa > Chordata > Amphibia > Caudata > Ambystomatidae > Ambystoma > Ambystoma mexicanum. The sequence goes on from NC_090927.1 coordinate 110,958,887, forward strand.
GACCCCTCACAAGTCTGTTCGCGACTGCACAGATAGTATGTGAAACAATGGGACCACAGCAGAATGAACATATCAACCAATCTTACACGGCCATCGGGTACTAATACATGATTGCAATAGCAAGATACAATTCCCCGAATTGCAGCGTTGTGCGCGGGACGTGCTCGGCCAAAGGGGAGAGCAGTTTGCACAGGTGGAATCAATCACCACAGGTGGAGGCCATACAGCCTGAAAACACATAAATTGCACAGCCAGTCTCCTCCCACAACCACACCGAAATGCTACCGGCAGGACTCGCGATGTTGGCCCTGGGGGACCTGATAGCACTGCAAGTGCTCCGACTCCAAGAAGTAGACGAACACCAACTACAACCAGCCGCACGGAGGAGACGCAGGAGGAGGAGGAGGCCAAGGCAGGGCCAGCAAGGCCCACCAGCACAGCCACTACCACCACGCAGGCAGCCCGCAATTCAACGCCTCCGAGCACATCCGTTCAACCTCACTGATGAGCAGATCCACACCCTCTACCGTCTGGACCGGGACACCATAGCCGCCATTGTGGACATGACACAGGCTGACCTTGTCAGCATGATAGATAGCCCAACCGCCATCCCACCCCTACTGAAGGTGGTGTCTGTACTCCACTTCCTGGCCACAGGCACCTACCAGCACACAGTCGGACAGTTGCATGGCATTTCTCAGCCACTGTTCTCACGGACACTATTGCAAGTGCTCGATGCCCTCCTGAAGCACGCAGACGACTACATCTCTCTACCACGCTCGGAGCAGGAAATTACCAACACAAAAGTGGGATTCCATGCACTTGCCGGCATACCGGGTTGCATTGGTGCCATCGACTGCACCCATGTGGAATTGGTCGTCCCACATGCCATGGAGGCCCAGTACCGCAACCGAAAACAATTTCATTCCCTGAATGTACAGATGGTGTGTGACTCCAACAGGATCATTACACATTGTTGTGCCCGATTCCCTGGATCAACCCATGATTCTATGGTCTTGAGGAACTCTACAATACCACGCTACATGGAACGACACGCAGGGAACAGATCCTGGCTACTCGGTGAGTCTCATTACATGCATGATGATGTGGGGTATGTGAATTGGCAATGAACTGCCAGGAAGGGGGGGGGGTGTGCGTACGTATCAATGGCATTCCACATCATACGTTTCTCGTCCACATACAGGTGATGCTGGATATCCACTGAAGAGATGGCTCCTCACACCAGTCCGGAACCCACGGGACCAGCATGAGGAGGACTACAACCATGCCCACTCACGTACCCGTGTAGTTATAGAACAGGCATTCGGCCTACTGAAGACTCGTTTCCGCTGCCTCAGCAGGTCTGGCGGGGCACTCCTGTACCGCCATGAGAAGGTTGCAAAGATGGTCATGGCATGTGTCATGCTCCACAACATGTGCGTACGTAGAAATGTGCCCATGCCCCCTGACGCAGAACTGCAAGCACCTGATGATGGTCATGATGAGGGTGGGGATGTGGCAGCACCTCATGGAGTCTGCGAGGCACCGGAGGGCCGTGACATTCGTCAGCATCTCATTGATGTATGCTTCTAGCACTCACGCCTGGTGGCTGATGCATGGACACGGGACTCGTGGCACTGCGTGTGTCTGGGACATGCACAATATGGACTGTACGCCTATGATGGCCTAGTACACAAGGATCAATGTCCACACTTCTCATTGGTTGATCGTGCACTTTTTATGGCATATGTGATATCATGTTGAACACCCTATCGACCCGCCACCCAAGTGAGCCCAACACACCCCCTCCACCCTCCTACCTCCCTCCCGAACACCAGTGTCCAAAGATGCTCATTGTCAGTGGGCTGTCGCTATTGCATGCCCCCTCTGCGGGTATCAGGGGCACCCCTGCCTGTGGAGCGCAGGTTCCTTCCAGATCTACGTTGGGGGCTGCCCTGGACGGAACTTGCAACGGATGATGTGTCTGCCTGCTCACGTCCATGCATGTCCCTAAGGGTTTGCGAGAGCTCAGTGAGCACACGGCGCACTGCGGCAAGTTCGGCACATACGTCTTTGGACGTCGCATGCAGTTCCCCCCTCAGGCTATCGGTGCTACTCTCCATTTGGACTCTCAGGCTCTCGGTGCTACTTTCCATTTGGACTCTCAGGCTCTCGGTGCTACTCTCAATTTGTGCCCTTAGCGTCTCTGTACCTCTCTCCATTTCTGCCCTAAGTGTCTCTGTTGATGTTTCTATGTCTGCCTTGGTGCCCCCACATTCATCGGCATGGCCCTTGAGGAGTGTGGCCATTTGCTGCTGTTGGACGATTAACTTGTCGAGGGACTGTTGCCTCTGCTGGGCCATGGCCATTTGCGGTGGTGTCACAGAGGGGCTGTTGTCCTCATGTTGCCTTGCCACAGGGCTTGTGGGGGATGGCCAGTCGTCGTCTTGTGGCTGCACCTGCGTGGTATCCTCATGTTGTACGGGAGGGGACAGACAGGGGGATTGGGACAGGTCATGGATGGATCTGACCTCGACATCCCCGTCTTCTGTGTCGGAGCATGCTGCCATCAATGGGGTGTCACCTATGGTGCTGCTGCCACCAGAGGCAGTGCCTTCTGTGGCATCCATTGGGGGGACCTGTGGTGGTGGTGTTGTGGCCATGCTGGCTGCTGGGGTGCCTGTTGATGTTCCCTCCTCTGTGCTGCCACCTGATTTGTGCTGCTGCCGTGTCTTGATGCGTGCAGCTGAGGTGGAGGGTCTCTGGCCGTTGGTCTTGGCCCTCTTTGCAGGTGTGCTGGTAGGGGTGTCCTGTAGCTCGTCGTTTGGATCGGACCCTGTGGTGGAGTAAAGGAGGGCGAGGGTTATTGATGGGTCAGTGGGAATTGGAATGGCATTGTATCACATGCATTGGGGTGGTACCTGAGGGTGATTTGGGTCGGGGTCTTGGAGGTGCTTTGATTTGTGTGTGGAGTGAGGGTGCAGTTGTTTGGCAGCCTGCAGTTAGGGTGTGCCTGCTGCACGTGTAGTGCGTGTATTAGGGGTTTTTAATTATTTATGTATTTATTGTGGGTTTTGACGTGCGCTTTCAGGCCGATGTGTGTGGACGTTCTCCTGGACATGTGTTTCTGTTGCACTATGTGGACGCATGGTACTTCACATGGTTGGACTTTGTGGATTTGGCATTGTTTTATCTGGCCCTCCTACCTGAATCTTCGGATGTCTGCACTCCTTTCTCCATCCCTCCGACTCCCTCTATGCTCTCCATTCCGATGGTGGAGGCACAGATTTCTTCCCAGGGGGTCAACTTGATGGGTGATTCAGGACCTCCCCCGGTGGCTGTGGCAATGTTGCGGTTGGCAGAGAGTATGCTGCGGACGCGTATCCGCAGGTCGTCCCATCGCTTGCGGCATTGCTGTGGGGTGCGGGGTGCGGTCCCCACCGCACTTACCCGCTGTGCCACCAGAGCCCATATGGCCTTCTTGTTTGCAAGTGCCGTCCTGGTCATTTGCGTGGAGAAGACGACGGCTGCATTCTCCTGGAGGGTCTCTGTTAGCACGGTGAGTTCCTCACGGGAGAAGTGGACCTGCCGCTTGCGGTCGCACGCTTTCTTCGCTACTTTTCCCATTTTTCGTGGTTTCGCTAGGGTGGTTGACGGGTTGGGGTGTGTTTCAGGGTAGTGATTTTAGTGGTTGTGTGGTTTTGGTGTTTTTATAGGTGTACGCCGGGATGTTTCCCGTTCCGGGCCCATGTTTTAACTTCCGTTTCCGTATATTTCCGGCCACCGTACTTTCTGGTAGGCGCACACTGCGGTGACCGCTAAGTGGGGTGGCGGTATTGCACCTAGGGCGCCGTACGGCGGCGGTGTGGGCCGTTTTGGGGTCATTTCCGCAATCGCGGACTTTGCACTTCCGCCGTGGCGTGGTGCTCGTGCCCGATGGGTCGGAATGGGCCGCACTTTGCTCCTTCGTACAATGGCGGAAACGCTATTTACGCTGTGGCGCTCCGGTCAGTCGCTTTCCGCCAGGGTCGTAATGAGGGCCAAAGAGTTTCCCTGCGGAGCGTCCACTTCTAAGACCTTGCTCATGAAATTCACAACAGGGAGGACTCTGCAACCTTTTCTCCATCTGTTAGAGCGATCCACCAATCCTCCGGGCATAGCGATGGAACTGACTCATTTATTTATTTATTTATTTATTTGGGTTAGTATACATGTGGCTCTTAAGCCATGTATAAACTGACTTATGCTTTATTAAGACTCTGAAATAAATAAGTAAATTACATGTATTTCGGTTATTAGGGTTGAGTCTGGTCTTTAGTTCGTTTCTGCCATCATTTTGTTTCTGTAAATGCTTGCTTTTTGTCTGTGCCCTCCAACTCACTTTCCAATTGGGAGTGTTAAAGGCACAAAGCAGTACGTTTGATTTGGGATTTAATTCTGTAATGGACAAGCAACGCTTCAGCCTACTTTGGGATTTTAGGAAGCTTTTGCCCAGCATCCGATTGGTTTGAAGTTCTAGGCTTTAACACTCACTGGGCCTCATTCCAAATCGAGCGGTAACCGAGCAGGAAAAACCGGCAGGTTGCTGCCGGACTTGGAATGAATTACCGCCACCGTTGTTTCCGAACTGACAGGGTCATGATGAGGCCGACTGTTTTAGCATGCTGGGTTTTTGGACAAAAGCTTCACAACTACATTGTCACGACCGTCCAACTTGGAAGGCAGCAGTCACACATTGTGGACTAGGTGGGGCACGCACTTCGTCACAATTCATTCTGAACTATATCCATTCGTAGTTCTGACCTTACATTCCCTCCGAGAGTCATTAGAAACTTTCTATTTACACTGCCCAAACTACATGTGCCATAATGCACCTTTCAGTAGTTCGGTAAACCTGGCTATTCTTATGTAAGATTCTGAGAACTACAATCTCCCAAAGCCCTATAGGTCCATACTGCTTTCACTTTCCCAGAGCAGGAGCCAGATTCCTTTCAGGAGTGGTGCTGCTATCAAGCCTGCTTCTGCCCAGGGGTTCTCAGTAATTAAGTGGCTGCCTACAGGAGCATTTTGTTTTTGCACTGAGTTTGTGTCCACACCTTCTTGCAACTGGAGCTCAGTTGTGTCCTGTTGCTGCTGTTTCCAGACCCGGCTCCTGTTCCAGGGTCTGCTCTCTGTGCCCTGGAGGTCTGCACTATCTGCCCTGGAGGCCTGCACTCTCTGCCCTGGAGGCCTGCACTCTCTGCCCTGGAGGCCTGCTCTCTGTGCCCTGGAGGCGTGTGCTCTCTGCCCTGGAGGCCTGCGCTCTCTGCCCTGGAGGCCTGTGCTCTCTGCCCTGGAGGCCTGTGCTCTCTGCCCTGGAGGCCTGCGCTCTGTGCCCTGGAGGCCTGCGCTCTGTGCCCTGGAGGCCTGCGCTCTGTGCCCTGGAGGCCTGCGCTCTGTGCCCTGGAGGCCTGCGCTCTGTGCCCTGGAGGCCTGTGCTCTCTGCCCTGGAGGCCTGTGCTCTGTGCCCTGGAGGCCTGTGCTCTCTGCCCTGGAGGCCTGTGCTCTCTGTCTGCAGTTCCCCAACTGCTCTGCCCGTAGCTCCTTACAGGCTGATCCATGAAATTATTTGCATGAAAAACGCAGATTTGCGTGCCTTTCTGACCGAAAATCCCTGTTTGAAGTATGGGGATTTTCGGGCAGAAAGGCGCGCAAATCTGCCTTTTCACGCACATAATTCCATGAATCAGGCTGTCTTTGTCACCATTTCCCGTATTCTCTGCCTACTGTTTCGGAGCCCGTAGATCATGATCACTGCCCGTAGTCCTTACATCATGCTCTCTGACTTGAACCTTGCTTACTTCGACGTCCTCTTCTTACGCTCTGTGGGCCGATTCATGGAATATTTGCCCGGTTCAAAGTGAATTTGCACTGCTGAAAAGTGACTTTGCACTGCCAACACAAACCCCAATTCATGGAACCATGCAAAGTGTATTTCTATGAATTGGGGCCAGTGTATTTCTGTGAACGTTTCTGTTACTCCTTGCCCTATATTGTTCCTTTGTAATCCCTTTGTCCAAAGTTTGGATGCTAGATTGTCCAGCATCGTGTCTCATTATTTTCTATCGTCCTGTATTTGTTAACCGTGTGCCGGTTCCTGTTTCAGGGGACAGTCCTGGTTCTGTTCCGGCTGCACCCGTACAGGCTTCGGTCTTGTGAGTAGTGTTTCCGTATTCATGCCTTAGGGTCCAGACACAGAAGCCACCCCTGCTGCTTCTTCCCATGAGTATTCAGAGTAGGCTACTGTAATAAACTCCCCAGAGGGCTACAGTTTCCCCCGACACTGTGGGTGACCCGGCAAGCATTCTGGGTACACCCCAAGCAAAAGCGAAGCACGTTTGTCTTAGTTGTAGTCCCTTCACTTTTCTGTTCTCTGCCTATGTTGCTCGTCTATAGTTGTGGCCTATCGTATTGTGTCTACAGGACGGTTCTCCATTCAAGAGGAGGTGGCTGTCGCTTTTTATGGGGCGCTGGAAGGACACCCTACTTCCTTTAATCGAAAATACACACAGAAAACTGTGATTTTACATTTAGGCAATGATCTAATCAAGTGGCCAAGTTGTCAGATGTGAATGTAATGATATCATATTTGTATATAGCATTTAATGCCCCCCTCCACCTCCTTTGAAGCGCTAACTATAGGAACTACTACAACCCACTCTGATTTCTCTCAATTCACGGAAAGATGGAAGTCTGAGCTGCCCTACTGGGGTTTGAACTTCTGAAGTGCATACTAACACCCCATTAGGCAAGCACTTAACTGGAAGAGCTATCCATTCAAGCTAGCGTAAGAGACATAAGTTCAAGGCAGAGATTGTGCATTACCATAAAATGTGAAAAGTGCAGTTCTCCTGATGTGTGAAAACAAAGAGAAAATATTGAGGCTGTGTACCCCAAAAGGAAATACACCGAACACAGGTTACAAAGGAACATACAAAGATCTTTAAATTATACTGAACAGTTTCAAAGGACAAAACAATCAGATAGCTATCGGCCCTCAGTACAACACAGCGAACTCCAGCATGGTGTGGTGTGCTCAGCGAGTGGGACTGTACATTAGAATTAGTCGTACTTTTATACCCTTTGCGAACATGATGTCCAACCCTACTGCGGGTTAATATTCCTCTAATACATTACTGATCTAGGGTTCATGCCGAGTTCACACATCTATATGCTTAGGGTTTGTCTTTAATGCATTCACCAACAAGTCTACACGGTAACAGTGTATTTTAGGATTCCTCATAGAGTCTTCTCAAACATTAATACAATGTAGTTAAACAAGTGTTCTTAGTACAGTATTTGGATACATTGTTCTTAACATATGCTCGCGATTAGTTCATTGGCACGAGTAATCCTTTACACACAGGTCAGTGAAGGACAAGGTCTCAGTTCACGACCCCAACAAGTGGCCTGCAGGCAAGTTACATATTGGTTGTACGCAGAGGTCAAGACGGCCATGTTGTATTTCGGAATGACATCGTCCACCATTTTAACTCACAGGGTGACTTTACAGAGAGAACCTAAAATGGCAGATTGACCTAAAATGGCGGTTTATATTTATTCTATGGTCAGGACCTTGCAACACGGATTTCTTCGCAAGTGGCTTACAAGCAGCTTGGTGTAGGCCAATATACATATATTCATTGCAATAGAAGGCACGATATAATTTCCCGTTTGACAACCCTCCTTTTGGCCTATGCCAAGTGCTAAACTACTTCTGATCTCCTTGCAAACAACTCCATGCATCATCGTCCATGCACCCTGAATCGATGTCAGAAATATCTATTGGCATCAGATCATTCGCTATAATTTCTTTTAACACAAATTCCTTGGAGATTTTATCTGGGGCATACACTTTTCTGTCCTATTGTACCTATCACCTGTGTGCAACATCCCCCTAGCATCAAGCATATACTAGGTAAACAACAACAAAGGAACAACAGAATTCCCAAGATGATCAGTAAGACCGAAAATACCTTCCAACCCCAAGATCACAAGAAGTCCCAGAACCAAGCGCTAAGATCCCAGTTTCCCACGGGAACATGCACTTCTGAACTAAGGACGTGCAGATTCTGTATTGCTTTGAAGATAGTTGGGGAGGAATCTGGCACGAAAACACAGCAAGCGGACCCCACTAATTTACACACTCCAGCACGTTCAGCCAAAATGACATCTAATGCCATCCGGTTATGGAGCGCTACTAGTCTTATCGCTTTCTGTTCTAATGTCATATTATAGAGTATGTCCGTGGTCCGGTTGATGGTTCTCTCCTGTACTCTCGCTAGTCTTTTGATATCTTTGGAATTCGCTATCTGCCCCCAAAATGGCACAAATTATTTTGCTACATCTCCCAAGACCTGTGCTGGAGTGTCACCATTCTCGTCCCGCCGTGGACAAGCCTTTGAAACTCTACTGTACTAGCTATGAACACCCCAGGTAACAGGATCCCTAAATAACAGGCTCCCTGCCAATCCCTGGGTAACCATGGAAATGCTACATTACTGCAAAAAAAGTAGACAGGTTCGCCTACATACAAAGGTCTGTCTTCCCCAGTCAAATTTGCAACGTTGGCACAACCTTTAAAATCTCCCATTGACTGAGTACCATTCCTCTGTATGCAGAAAGAAAATGAATCGGGGCTATGGTTAACAGTGTAAGAAGGAGGCACGGCATCCTTATTGCCTATCAGAGCCATTTTGAAGGAAATCAAAGATTGAAAGGGACGAGACAGTCTATCAGAAGGCCCAATAGAAGCAACGTTGAGCTTACTCCTATTTGCCAAAAGCGAGCATCCCAGGGGAGTCAGAACACGTTTCTCAAACTTATTCAAATGAGTGCCATCAAAGTTCCCCGAGATGCTATCGTTCCAACGGCCAAAGAACAGTGCTCTAAGAGAAACATAACAAGCAGGTAAAGGATGGATATACCAACCTAGCCCTTTATCCCCATGTTGCGGTAAATGCGAACAGACCCAACAGTTGGACCTTTTAAAAATGTAATGTGTAGCATTCATGATAAGTATTGTTATGATACCTTTGTCTATGCTGGGAGTCCCTAGGGGACAGAGTATGCAAATGTATAAAGGTAGTAGAAACAGTGGGTACATTTTCAGTCGGTAACAAGGACTCTAAAAGATGAGTTTCCTCGAGGTACCACAGGCCTAAGACAGTGACTATTATAAAACCAAATATTATTATAAAAACACAGCAATACGTTTTCGGGGGCCCAAGTGCTTTGTCCATTATCCCGGCTGGTCACACGATCATTTACAAGTCCCATACGAGCGCTAGCGGTGGCAGGCATTGTAGTCTTCAAACGGAAACCCCCAATGTTCGTTGCTGGTGACCTCCCAGCCGCGCGACTTCTTAGTCCTTCCACAACCCTAGCCAACAGAATCCCCTTTTCCCAAACAATTATTTGGCAAAAAGTAAGCCCTCAATGATTCTTTTCCTTCTCCAAATGCACAGCCGAACCGTGCCGTAAGTCTATCAGATGCACAGCAAAACCGTGCCGTAAGACTATTTCCTTGGACGCAGATTGTACCTTGCTTTTCCCGGTACTGATTGATCCTGAAACAACGTGTCGTCACTTCCCGTTGGAAGCAACGTATCAAGAGCAAGTGAAGATGCAGAATTTGAAACAGCAGTTTCCGGAAGCGAAACCTTTGGAGAGTGTGGAGACAGAAAAACGGGTTTCCCAAGCTCAGAAAGTTTCGCTGATGCACTCTCAGCGCTATTTACTGCTTTGGGTTTGTTGGTTGCAGCGTTAGCGAGGGGTTCTGTTTTTTCTGTATCGTGTGGCACTGGGTGAGGAAGTTTCTTGAGGTGAGACGCATGGATCCAATGTTTTCTGCCTGAGACACACACCGCCGTTTGTGTGACCAGCAGGACCTGGAATGGGCCCGCCAACGAGGTGCAATGCAGGAAGAACGCTCAAATGCCTTGGTAAGCACCCAGTCCCCAGGCCGAATGCTGTGGACCGGGCCCTCGTATCCCACAGGTAAAGCCTCTCACACCTGGTGATAAATGAAATACAGGTTTTTAGTCAACTTGCTGCAATAATCTGAAAGAAGTACATTTTCAACATTTTTCAAGGATCTACATTTGGGAAGATTCCAGATATTGGCAGGTCTCCCCATTATCACCTCAAATGGAGAGAGCCCAGTCTTAGTTTGAGGGGTTGTACGCATGGCTAGTAACACGATCGGCAAGGAGTCCAGCCATTTTAATTTAGTGCCGACACACGTCTTAGCGAGCTTGTTCTTGATGATGCTGTTGTGTCTTTCTATTAGTCCGGCGCTCTGAGCTTGTCTGGCCGAATGGAACCGTTTGTCGACAGTAATGCCGCACATATCTGCAGAATTACAGCAGCGACAACATGTGGACCATTGTCCGACTAGATGACTCTTGGTAGCCCGAACCGAGGAAAATATTCCTTTAACATGGTTTTCGCAGTAGTCATGGCTGTAGCATCTTTGACAGGGAAAGCCTCGACCCATTTATTAAAAGCACAGATGACAACTAACACATACTTCATATTGTTACAATGTTCCATCTCAATAAAATCAAAGTGAATGACTTCGAAGGGGACAGAAGGTGGCCCAAAACTTCCCCTTGGAGTTGATGTCCCCTTTGCCACATTGTGTTGTATGCAAATCATGCAGTCCTGAACATAGCGCTGGGCAATTTTTGAAATCTTGTCATTTGCCCAAACTTTCTCTAACATTTTCGTAACCTTCTGGGCACATATATGTGTAGGGCCATGGGCCATAACGACCATCATCATCACATAAGCGTCAGGGAGTAGCCATTTCCCTTCAACTATGTCCACCCAACACCCATCATCGTCGAGTTTCCCCAAGGCTTCAGCCCACCTCTTGGATTCTTCTAACGTGGCATCGGCTTGGATATCCCGCACAGACCCAACACCCTCGTCCATTGCATAGGCATTTACAGTCTCCCTTGAAACATACATCTCTGTAAAGAGATTGGTGTCAGCTTGTCTAGCTATCTGATCAGCGAAAGGATTCCCTTTTCCTATATCATCTATAATCTTTCGATGTGTTGCACATTTCACGACAGCTAACTGAGTAGGGAGCGCAAGCGCTGAGAGCAGTTGTACTATTAGGGAGCCATGTTGGATCTTTGTGCCATGCGAAGTTAAGAACCCTCTCTCTGACCAAAGTCTCCCAAAGTTGTGAACCACCCCAAAGGCATATTGACTATCAGTATATATGTTTACTGTAAGCCCTTCGGAAAGTTCATAAACTCGGGTCAATGCAATAATCTCTGCGGCGTGCGCGGAGTTATGCGTGATGCTCTTGGTTTCCAAGACCTTGCTCAATGTGGTGATTGCATAAGCAGCTGTGGATGTACCAATCCGGAAGTTTGAAGCAGGAGCCATCACAAAACAGCTCTCCTTGTGGATTGTTCAAAGGAGTGTCTTTTAGGTCAATTCTACCCTTTGTCTCTTGTTCGGTAGTATACAGACAGTCATGTGAATCTTTGTCGCTGCAAGCAGTACCTTGCAGGAAAGGTAAGAGTTCAGCTGGATTAAGAACACAACACCTCTTAATTTAGATGTGAGGAGCAAACAAGATCAATTCATATATAGTCAACCGTGCAGAAGTGAGGTGTTGCGTTTGGGTTCTGTTCAGTAGAACATCTACAAAGTGAGGCACCATCAGGGTTAGATCATGGCCTAGGACCATTCCCTCACTCTGTTTTACAGCAGCGACAGCTCGCAAACATCTCGTCAAAGCGCATGCTACAGGATCAAGGGCGGAAGAAAAGTAACCGCACTGTCAGAATCCAGTTGCCCACGTCGTGTAGCCGAAGAGTTCTTCCTCCCGATGGAACCCTCTGGCCCCAGGAACGGACAGCCAGAGCGATCAATCAGAGGAAAGAACGGATACCTGATGAGACCCAGAGGACGCAGGAGTTGTAATGTAGAAGTCAGGGTGGTACGAGTAGCCGAGGACAGGCGTTGGATCTGTAAGTGAGGAGTTAACACAATACAGATAATATAACAACCGCCCTTCTGACCAAACCCGAACACAACAGAAAGAATGCAATACGTTGATCCCAATTCTGATAACAACCCCTAGGCTTACCGTTACTCCGGGGAGAACCAGATGGAACCAGGAAGAGAAGAACTCCGAAGTCCACAATGCAGAATACCAGCAAAGCTCAACCACCTATCCCGCCGGCACGAGGACGCCTAATACACACTAGATAGTGTGCGTCACAAGGAAACCCCAGGTTGGAAGTTCATAAGTTCCAGGTTCAATAATCCAAAAGTTCAAGAGTTCCAAGGTCAACAATCCAAAGTTCAAGAAAAGTTCCAAAGTTCCTCAAAATACCCAGATGCAGTCCAGATGATTGATGATCCAGAAGATAACCGAAGAGCAACCAAAACCAATGGGCAAAGGCTAGGAAATCCGTGAGCGGTCCGAGGTCGAAGAATGGTGCGGGCAGCAAACAAGAACAAGGCAGTCCAAAATCCAAAGCCAGGTAAACGGTCCGGGTCGAGGCAATGAGGTAATCAGAAATGCTGGAGGGAAGGGGAAGGGAAAGGGACAGAACCGGGATGATAAGGAAAACTGATACAAGGTACAAGATACGAGGCGCCACCAATTCTCAATCAGAAGCACCGATCTGGAGTGTAGGCGGAGAATATAAAGGTGAGGTCACATGACAGCGTTCCGCGGCTTCCAGCGTCGACCGTGGGAAACGCTGAGAGGACGCCAGCGTTGCCATGCCAACTTCCAAGCCCCTGGTTGTAGTGTTCTTAAAGGGCTATGCATCCGTTTCTTGACACTGCTTACACGCCGGTACATGACAGTTTCCTCCCTCAAAGGGGGTGTCACCCCCCGAGCAGACCAGAAACGAGACAATAGGGCCGGAGCATGGATGTTTCCCACAGGTTCCCACGTACGGTCTTCGGGACCATAGCCCTTCCAATCGACCAGATAGAGGCGTCTGCCCCTTCGGACTTTGGTATCCAAGATCGCACCCACCTCATATTCATCAAAACCACGCACCCTAATCGGTGGTGGCTGAGCAGGAAGTCTGGTAGATGGGTGGCATGGTTTCACTAGAGAGACATGGAATACCGGGTGTACCTTCCATTTTGCAGGAAGAGCCAATCGGAGGGCCGCAGGGTTAATAACCTGCAGAATGCTGTAGGGACCCACGAACCGAGGCAACAGGGATCTTCGACCAGGCAGGCGTAGATTTTTTGTGGACAGCCAGACCTTCATCCCCGGTCGGTAGTTAGGAGCCGGTGAGCGATGTGCATCTGCCGATGACTTAGTACGTGACTGGGCCTGTAATAGTTGACTCTTAACTATAGCGTGGGTATCTGATAGGTTCCTAAGACAACCAGAGGCAGCCGGATTTTGTAATGGCCAATCAGCAATACTGGGCAAAGACCGGGGGTGCTGGCCATATAGTGCAAAGAACGGAGATACACCTGTCGCCGTATGCATAGAGTTATTGTAGGCGAACTCGGCCAGAGGTAGAACAGAAACCCACGTATCTTGGCGTTGGTGGGTAAGACATCGTAGATACTGTTCCATGGTGGCGTTAAGCCTCTCTGTTTGCCCATCGGTTTGTGGATGGTATGCACTAGAGTACCTGCCGTCTATACCCAACGTTGAAGTCACGGCTCTCCAAAAACGAGAAGTGAACTGTGGTCCCCGGTCAGTAACAAGAATGGAAGGCAGACCGAATCTTCGGTAGACGTTCTTCAAGAACAGTTCCGCCAAAACCGGAGCAGAAGGAATCCCCTGGCAGGGTACAAACAAGGCTGATTTAGTGAAATAGTCCACGACCACCCATATAGTGTCGTAGCCGTCGACTACCGGAAGCTCTACTACGAAATCCATAGAGACCATAAACCAAGGCTTGTCTGGAATAGGCATGGGTTGAAGCAGGCCCACCGGTTTGCCCGGTTGATGTTTACACTGTGCACAAATGGCACAAGAAATGATGTATTCCCGAACATCGTGTGACATGGAGGGCCACCAGCACCACCTTCTCAAAAGGTCAATAGTTTTCCCAGTACCTGGATGTGCCGCTACCGCTGAATCGTGACACCATTGTATGGCGGTGTGTCTTGTGTCGGAGTCAGGCACATATATTTTACCCTTCTTATAAGGCAATGAATTGATGACCTCCAACCCCAGGCTAGAAATCTCGGAGGGAGTAGTTCTCACCCATTCTTGTATCCTTGTTTTCAGAGAGGGGCGCAAGGTACACCCACACACCACTTGATTGGGTAATAGAAGAGCTCCTTTAAGCTCGGATGGTTCAGGGACTCCATGGATGCGGGAAAGAGCATCAGCCTTCGAATTCAGAGAACCAGGGCGATAGGTAATGGTGAAGTTGAACATGGCGAAAAATTCATGCCACCTGGCATGACGTGCCGTGGTACACTTCACTGATTGCAGTGCCAAGAGATTCCGATGATCAGTAAACACTTGAACTGGTTCGGAAGACCCCAAAAGATGATGTCTCCATACCATAAAGGCGTCTCTTACAGCCAACAATTCCCGTTCTGTGATCGTATAATTCCTCTCGTAGGAGGTGAGTTTTCTGGAGTGATACGCAACAGGATGTAAACCAGCGGACTCGGGGCAAAGTTGGGACAGGATAGCTCCCAGTGCAACATCTGAAGCATCTGCTTCTACAATGAAAGGCAAAGAGGGATCCGGATGTTGAAGGACGGGAGCCGTGGTAAAAGCAGATTTTAAGGCCTCAAAAGCCTGTTGAGCTTCCTCGTTCCATTCAAACAAACTTTTAGTGCTGGTTAGTTTAGTAAGTGGAGAGGCAATGGCTGAAAAGTCTTGGATAAACCGCCGATAGAAATTTGCAAAACCTAGGAAGGATTGCAGAGCCTTCAAGGTATCAGGACGAGGCCACTCCAATATCGCGGTGATCTTAGACTGGCTCATTTGCACTCCCCGGCTAGTGATATCATAGCCTAGGAACTCTACCTCGGTTTCATGAAACCTGCACTTATCCAACTTAGCATACAAGTGGTACTCTCTTAGACGTTGCAAAACGTTGGAGACATGGATGACGTGAGTGTCCACCGAAGGAGAGTAGACCAAGATGTCATCTAAGTAAACGACTACGTACTGGTCTAGCATGTCATGAAATACGTCGTTGATGAAGTATTGGAAGGTCGCCGGAGCGTTACATAGGCCAAAGGGCATAACGCAGTATTCGAAGAGGCCATATTTGGTTTTGAAGGCCGTCTTCCACTCGTCGCCTTCGCGAATCCGGACGAGATTGTAGGCTCCCCTCAAATCCAATTTAGTGAACACCTTAGCTGCACCCAATTGGTCCAATAAGACTGAAATCAGAGGAATTGGATACTGATTTCTGATCGTGACGGCATTTAAAGTACGGTAATCGATGCAAGGACGCAGGTCCCCCTCCTTCTTAGGGACAAAGAACATGGGTGAGGTGTCAAGTATCGGCAGAGATCATCTGTGTTGGGACGCCGTAGTTATCCGGCTTCCACGAGAACTAATACTTGTGGCTCTCGTATTCGTCAACGAACGGTGGTTACGGTCCCTTTAAGATCTCGTCTGCCGGGATCTTGGAAGTTGGCATGGAGACGATGGCGTCCTCTCACGTCTATCACTTTTCCCTCTACACGTTAAGTTTACGAATATTGATCATGTGACTGTTATATAAGCCACGCCTGCTCGTTTTGCCGGCGCTTCTGAATCTTGTATTCTAGCGGCTTGCTTTCTCTTGTATTCAAGCTTCTTGTCCCCCCTTGCCTTGTATTCCTGCTCTTCGACCTCGGATCGCCCACGGACCTGCTTTGGTTACTCCTTTGTACTTTTGCTGCCAGACCTGCTCTTCGACCTCGGATCGTCCACGGACCTGCTTTGGTTACCCCTTTGTACTTTTGCTGCCAGACCTGCTCTTCGACCTCGGATCGCCCACGGACCTGCTTTGGTTACTCCTTTGTACTTTTGCTGCCAGCCCTGCTCTTCGACCTCGGATCGTCCACGGTCCTACCCTGTTAGGATTGTCCACCTTCATTGGAACTCGTCACCTTTGGTACACGGACTAGAGACTGCCTTATTGTACCTTTTAGGCGTCCTCGTGCCGTCGGGTTAGGTTTTGCTCTTCGGACAGTCAGCTTGGATTTTCTCCTGCTTCTTGCTTTGCCTTCATTTCTGGATCTTTGATTGGCCTCTACCTTCCTTCCTATTCCTTCCTTGGGAATATTCGGAGAATCGGAGATTCTAAAGAACTACACAGGTTAGTGGTGGATTCTATTCTGATTTCTGCGTTTATATTGCATTCATCGCATCTTTGTGATATCTGCTCGCAGTGCAGTTGTCTGGGGGTCTTGCCTGTACACCTTGAGAAGACATCCCGTTCCAGTATCCTGTTTCATCGGGTTCTGGATTCTTCGTTGACATTCCATCTTTCCGCCAATCAACTGTTCTGTTTGTTTGATTGTACTGACTAGTTCGGTAGATTGGCGAGAAGAACTCCTCGGCTACACTACGAGGGCAAGAGCGCTACTGACATATTCAGAAGCCTTCTATATAAATGGATGCCAACGAGTCTTTGTCGGCCATAATGCAATTGGTGGCGGATTTACGCAGTGAAATGGCTCATGCCCATGCTGCCACCGAAAGGCGCATTGATGAGCTACAGGTCGGTTTTCAGCCCACCGGTGCTGGGGTGCCTTCACCCGCTGTGGCCTCGGGTTCTGGGCTATCTTGCGCCCGTTCTGATACGGGGCCAGTGTACATGACTGCTCAGTTTCCCTTGGCTCCACCAGAGCGGTTTCTAGGTGACCCTAAGACCTATCGAACCTTCCTTAACCAGTGTAGGTTGCATTTCCTATGTAGGCCAGCACAGTTTCCGGATCCAACCACTAAAGCAGCCTTCCTTTTGTCACACTTGGGTGGTACGGCGGCGGCATGGGCCAATCCACTATTGGAAGAGGGCAATCACCTCTTGTACGATTGTGACGCCTTGATTGAGGCTATGAGTCGGGTTTTTGATACACGCTATGCTACGCAAGCCACCGACTTGCAGTTATTGGCCTTACAGCAGGGAACTTCTACCCTTTTGGCTTACTTAGCCAAGTTTAATCAATTGGTTGCCGAAACTAACTGGCCACAGGAGAAGAAGGCCTCCTTATTTTACAAAGGGTTGTCTGACTCCCTCAAAGATACTCTATCTACGGTACCGGTAATCCCTACAGCATTCTCTGAGTTGGTTGATTTGGTACTCCAAATTGACTCTAGGCAAGCAGAGAGAAAGGGGGAACGGCGACCGCTTCCTCCTCTTACGACCGCCACGTCAAGTCCTGCCACTGGGTCCTCAGAACCAATGCAAATCGGAGCATTGCGGGGACCGTTGTCAGCAGAAACCAGGGAACACAGAAGAAAGAACGGCCTTTGTTTCTATTGTGGGTCATCGGATCATTTACTACGATCATGTACTAAGAAACCTGGCAAGAAACAGGGAAACGCGAAAGCCCGGCAATAGAAGGGGTTCAGTTGCCGGGTGGTTCTTACAGCAACCCCCTCATGTCTACACCTTATTGTTTATCCGTCACTCTCGATTCCACCTCCCTCGGTAGACGGGTGATTCCAGTTGTCTTGGATTCAGGTGCTACGGGGAACTATATTGATGGTGATTATGCTCGAGAGATGGGTATACAGATCGTTTCCAAAGACTGCCCCGAGGTCGTGAATGCGGTCGATGGCTCAACCCTGGTTTCTGGTCTAGTGACTGAACGTACTGCTACTTTGGTCATGAGGACGGAATGTGGGCATTCTGAAGAGATCACCTTTGACCTGATTGCCGCTCCACAGCTTAAAGTCATCCTGGGACTTCCTTGGTTGAGACTACACAACCCCGTGGTGGATTGGCAGTCGGGGGAAGTGAACTTCCTCTCAGAGCATTGTGACCAGTTCTGTTTGACATCAGTTCAGAAAACCCCCAGCCCAAGCCGGGCTCTCATGGATGCCGCCTCTACGATAGGAGCGGTTCTTAACACTCAATTGCCCTCAGAGTATCGAGAATATCGGGATGTCTTTGACGCAGGTGGGGCAGACATCCTTCCACCCCACAGGCCTTTTGATTGTCCTATAGAATTGATTCCTGGGGCCAAGATACCATCTGGCAGGATTTATTCATTAACACCCAAGGAGGATGTCATCCTTAAGGAATACATCGATAAATCTTTAAAGTCCGGCTTCATTCGGCATTCGCGTTCTCCGGCAGCTTCCCCTCTGTTTTTTGTTCCAAAGAAGGAGGGGGACCTTCGCCCCTGTATCGACTATCGGGCCTTGAATGCTGTTACGGTCAGAAACCAATACCCGATTCCTCTGATATCAGTCTTGCTTGATCAGCTCGGCTCAGCCAAGTTCTTCTCCAAGTTAGACTTACGTGGGGCGTACAACCTTGTACGCATACGAGAAGGGGATGAATGGAAGACCGCCTTCAAAACCAAATACGGTCTATACGAATACACGGTAATGCCTTTCGGCCTGAGTAACGCTCCCGCCACTTTCCAGTTCTTCATAAATGAAGTCTTTCATGATATGTTGGATCAATTTCTGATCGTTTATCTAGACGACATTTTGATTTACTCCCCCAACCATGAAACCCATGTTGTTCAGGTCAGTAGAGTCTTACAACGTTTGCGGGACAACCATTTATATGCCAAACTGGAAAAGTGTCTCTTCCATGTACAAGAGGTCGAGTTTCTTGGCTTTAACATCACCAACAAAGGAGTCAAAATGAGCAGATCTAAAGTCTCTGCTATTCTGGATTGGCCGGTTCCCAACAATCTGAAGGCGTTGCAATCCTTTTTAGGTTTTGCGAACTTTTATCGACGTTTCCTTCGAGACTTTTCAACCATTGTCTGTCCCATTACGGCTCTGACTAGCTCCAAGAGATCTTTCCGTTGGGATGGGGAGGCTCAACAGGCGTTTGACTCTCTGAAGTCCGCTTTCACCTCGGCACCTGTGCTCCAGCATCCGGACCCAACCCAACCATTCATTGTCAAGGCTGATGCTTCGGATGTGGCCTTGGGGGCTATCCTGTCCCAACCTTGCCCAGACGATGCGGGTTTACATCCAGTAGCATTTCATTCCAGAAAGTTAACACCTTATGAAAGGAATTATACTATCACGGAGCGCGAATTGTTGGCTATCAGGGACGCGTTCTTGGTTTGGAGGCATCATTTGCTGGGTTCTCAAATACCTGTTCAGGTGTTCACGGATCATAGGAATCTCTTGGCCCTGCAGTCAGTGAAATGCACCACTGCACGACATGCCCGTTGGCATGAATTCTTTTCAATGTTTGATTTCACTATAACCTATCGTCCTGGTTCTCAGAATTCTAAAGCGGATGCTCTCTCTCGTCTACATGGACCCGCCAAATCCTCTCACGCCACTGGTGTACCTCTGTTACCCACTCAGGTGGTTTGTGGTTGCTCTTTACGTCCGTCACTTAAGTCCTTTATACAGGAATGGCTTCGAAACGATCCGCCAGAAGTAACCAAATACAAGCTGGAGATCATTAATTCCTTGCCCTATTACCAGGGTAAGATATTCCTGCCTACTCTAGAGACGCGACGTACTGCTATACAATGGTGTCATGACTCCTCTCTGGCTGCTCATCCAGGTATTAGGAAGACGGTTGATCTAATGAAAAGATGGTGTTGGTGGCCGTCTTTATTGCAGGATGTTACTGAATACGTAAAAACTTGTTCGGTTTGCGCTCAATGTAAGACATCACATGGCAAACCCGTGGGTTTGCTCCAACCTATGCCTCTTCCAGATCATCCTTGGTCCTCCATTTCCATGGATTTCGTTGTGGAACTACCTCCGGTGGACGGATTTGATACTATTTGGGTGGTCATCGACTATTTCACCAAAATGGCACTATTCGTACCTTGTCAAGGGATCCCTACTGCTCCTAAACTGGCGGATCTTTTTCTGCGGAACGTGTTTAGGTTGTTTGGTCTTCCTTCTATAATCATCTCCGACCGCGGTCCTCAGTTTACTTCACGCTTTTGGAGAGCTTTGTCGGCTGCATTGGGTATTGAAGCTCGATTTTCGAGTGCTTATCATCCGCAGACGGACGGCCAGACCGAACGTCTGAATGCCACTATGGAACAATACATAAGGTGTCTCATCTTTCAGCGTCAGGACGATTGGCTTTCGGTACTGTCCATGGCCGAATTTGCCTACAATAATTCGCTCCACACTGCTACACAGGTTTCTCCTTTCTTTGCCCTGTATGGTCAGCATCCGCGTTCCTTGCCTCTCGCACCTGACCTGCCGGCTCACAATCCTGCTGCCCTTGCCTGTGTTAGGGACATTTCCGGCACCCATGTCCAGGTTATGAGACAATTGTTGGAGGCTCAGAACAGGACCAAGTTATATGCAGACCGGCATCGTACCCCTGCTCCGGTGTATCTCCCAGGCATGAACGTCTGGTTGTCTACTCGCAATTTACGCCTGCCTGGTCAGAGGAAGTTGCTCCCACGTTTTGTTGGGCCATATGTTATATCGCATGTCATCAACCCGGCAGTGGTGCGTCTGGTTCTTCCCCAGTCGTGGAAAATACACCCAGTATTCCACGTGTCTTTGATCAAACCATGCCGTCCTAACACCCGTCTTCCCTCCCATCCTCCGCCTCTCAGGGTTCAGGGTGCGGTGGAATATGAGGTGTCAGCCATCTTGGACACCAAGGTTCGGAACGGCAGAAGACTCTACTATGTTGACTTGAAGGGTTATGGTCCGGAGGATCGCACCTGGGAGCCATGCGAAAACGTTCATGCCCCGGCTTTGTTGACCCGTTTTTGGAGATCTCGGCGTGTGGGGGCCTCTTTGGGGAAGGAAACTGTCAAGTATCGGCAGAGATCATCTGTGTTGGGACGCCGTAGTTATCCGGCTTCCACGAGAACTAATACTTGTGGCTCTCGTATTCGTCAACGAACGGTGGTTACGGTCCCTTTAAGATCTCGTCTGCCGGGATCTTGGAAGTTGGCATGGAGACGATGGCGTCCTCTCACGTCTATCACTTTTCCCTCTACACGTTAAGTTTACGTATAGTGATCATGTGACTGTTATATAAGCCACGCCTGCTCGTTTTGCCGGCGCTTCTGAATCTTGTATTCTAGCGGCTTGCTTTCTCTTGTATTCAAGCTTCTTGTCCCCCCTTGCCTTGTATTCCTGCTCTTCGACCTCGGATCGCCCACGGACCTGCTTTGGTTACTCCTTTGTACTTTTGCTGCCAGACCTGCTCTTCGACCTCGGATCGTCCACGGACCTGCTTTGGTTACCCCTTTGTACTTTTGCTGCCAGACCTGCTCTTCGACCTCGGATCGCCCACGGACCTGCTTTGGTTACTCCTTTGTACTTTTGCTGCCAGCCCTGCTCTTCGACCTCGGATCGTCCACGGTCCTACCCTGTTAGGATTGTCCACCTTCATTGGAACTCGTCACCTTTGGTACACGGACTAGAGACTGCCTTATTGTACCTTTTAGGCGTCCTCGTGCCGTCGGGTTAGGTTTTGCTCTTCGGACAGTCAGCTTGGATTTTCTCCTGCTTCTTGCTTTGCCTTCATTTCTGGATCTTGGGTTGGCCTCTACCTTCCTTCCTATTCCTTCCTTGGGAATATTCGGAGAATCGGAGATTCTAAAGAACTACACAGGTTAGTGGTGGATTCTATTCTGATTTCTGCGTTTATATTGCATTCATCGCATCTTTGTGATATCTGCTCGCAGTGCAGTTGTCTGGGGGTCTTGCCTGTACACCTTGAGAAGACATCCCGTTCCAGTATCCTGTTTCATCGGGTTCTGGATTCTTCGTTGACATTCCATCTTTCCGCCAATCAACTGTTCTGTTTGTTTGATTGTACTGACTAGTTCGGTAGATTGGCGAGAAGAACTCCTCGGCTACACTACGAGGGCAAGAGCGCTACTGACATGAGGCAGCAGGTGAGCGGGAAGGACGAATAAAGCCAGTACTCAAGGATTTGTCAATATATTCCTTCAAAATCACGTCCTCTTTAGGGGTCAGGGAATATATGCGCCCAGACGGAATCTTAGCTCCAGGAATCAGCTCGATAGGGCAGTCATAGGGCCTGTGGGGTGGAAGTATCTCTGCCCCACGTGCGTCGAATGCGTCCTGATATTTCCTGTACACCATAGGAAGGACAGTGTTAAGTACTGCCCCCACAGTACGGGTAGTTTCAGCAAGAGCATGACTTGGATTGGTGATCTCCGAACTGATAGTGAGGCATCTCCTTTCACAGTAATCCGACGGAAAACATACCTCCCCAGAATGCCAATCCACAGAAGGATTATGCAATCTTAACCAAGGTAAGCCAAGAATGAATTTAAACTGTGGTGCCGCAATGAGATCAAAGTAGATGCTCTCTTGATGACCGCCGTCAGTGATCATGGTGAGGTCAGTAGTCCGCTTCGTCACTAACCCAGAGACCAAGGAAGAGCCATCTACCGAATTTACCACTTCAGGACATGATTTGTGCATAACTGGCAGACCCAACTCCTGAGCATAAGTGGCATCCACGTAATTCCCTGTGGCGCCTGAGTCCAGGACCATCATCACGGCCCATTTCTCAGAACCGGGAGACGACAGGGAAACAGATAGACAATAAGGACTATATATGGTAGGGTCTATCGAAGAAACACCCGGCATCTGGACCCCTTCAGTCACCGGGTTTTGGCGTTTCCCTGTTTCTTAGCAGGTTTTTTGGTACATTCTCGGAGCAAGTGGTCTGAACCTCCGCAATAGAAACATAATCCATTCTTTCTCCGGTGTTCCCTAACTTCAGCCGAGAGAGGGGTTCTAAGTGCCCCAATCTGCATGGGTTCCGTGGATCCAGCGGGAGGTAAAGGAACGGAGATAGCAACAGGAGGAACCGTTCTCTTTTCACCCCTCCGTGCTGCTTGTCGGGAATCGATCTGGAGAACCAAATCCAATAGTTCCGAAAAAGCAGTAGGTATCACCGGAACGGTAGCCAGTGTGTCTTTTAGGGAGTCGGATAGCCCTTTATAAAAGAGCTTCTCTTCGGGCCAATTAGTTTCCGCCACCAGCTGATTGAACTTGGCTAGATAGGACAGGAGAGGTGTACTGCCTTGTTGGAGACCAAGCAGTTCTAAATCCGTAGCTTGTGTGGCATAACGTGTGTCGAACACACGACTCATAGCCTCAATTAGGGCGTCACAATTGTAAAGAAGATGACTGCCCTCTTCCAGCAACGGATTAGCCCAGGCAGCCGCGGTACCCCCTAAATGAGATAACAGAAACGCTGCCTTAGTAGTGGAATCTGGAAAAGAGGCAGGACGACACAGAAAGTGTAGTCTACATTGGTTCAAAAAGGTCCTAAAGGTCTTGGGGTCTCCACTGAAGCGTTCCGGTGGAGCCAAAGGGAACTGGGTAGTCATATAAACTGGTCCAGCACCCTGTTGGGATGGACCAGCACCTGCCCCAGAGACACTGGCCAAAGGTGGGGCAGCTGCCCCAAGGGGTTGGAACCCTGCTTGCAACTCATCAATGCGTCGCTGCGTGGCTGAATAAGCCGCAGTCATATCATTACGTAAATCGGCCAACAATTGTAAAATAGTGGACAGCGTCTCATTGGTATCCATATTGAAAGGCTTCTGATTATGTCAGAATCCAGTTGCCCACGTCGTGTAGCCGAAGAGTTCTTCCTCCCGATGGAACCCTCTGGCCCCAGGAACGGACAGCCAGAGCGATCAATCAGAGGAAAGAACGGATACCTGATGAGACCCAGAGGACGCAGGAGTTGTAATGTAGAAGTCAGGGTGGTACGAGTAGCCGAGGACAGGCGTTGGATCTGTAAGTGAGGAGTTAACACAATACAGATAATATAACAACCGCCCTTCTGACCAAACCCGAACACAACAGAAAGAATGCAATACGTTGATCCCAATTCTGATAACAACCCCTAGGCTTACCGTTACTCCGGGGAGAACCAGATGGAACCAGGAAGAGAAGAACTCCGAAGTCCACAATGCAGAATACCAGCAAAGCTCAACCACCTATCCCGCCGGCACGAGGACGCCTAATACACACTAGATAGTGTGCGTCACAAGGAAACCCCAGGTTGGAAGTTCATAAGTTCCAGGTTCAATAATCCAAAAGTTCAAGAGTTCCAAGGTCAACAATCCAAAGTTCAAGAAAAGTTCCAAAGTTCCTCAAAATACCCAGATGCAGTCCAGATGATTGATGATCCAGAAGATAACCGAAGAGCAACCAAAACCAATGGGCGAAGGCTAGGAAATCCGTGAGCGGTCCGAGGTCGAAGAATGGTGCGGGCAGCAAACAAGAACAAGGCAGTCCAAAATCCAAAGCCAGGTAAACGGTCCGGGTCGAGGCAACGAGGTAATCAGAAATGCTGGAGGGAAGGGGAAGGGAAAGGGACAGAACCGGGATGAAAAGGAAAACTGGATACAAGGTACAAGATACGAGGCGCCACCAATTCTCAATCAGAAGCACCGATCTGGAGTGTAGGCGGAGAATATAAAGGTGAGGTCACATGACATCGTTCCGCGGCTTCCAGCGTCGACCGTGGGAAACGCTGAGAGGATGCCAGCGTTGCCATGCCAACTTCCAAGCCCCTGGTTGTAGTGTTCTTAAAGGGCTATGCATCCGTTTCTTGACACTGCTTACACGCCGGTACATGACACGCACGGCCTATTCTTCCCTCCATGTTCCTGCGTTAATACAGCGAAAGCACATCCATCACATTCATGCACAAACAACACAAAGGCCTTTTCATAGTTTGGTGTGCCCAAAACTGGTGCCGAACACAATGCAGTCTTGACCAGATCAAATCATTGCTGGTGTTCCGTGTTCCACGGCAATGGCGAAGAAATGCCCTTCTTTGTCAAAACCAACATCGGTTTAATCACGAGTGAGAAGTTTGGGATCCACAACCTACAGTAAGAAGCCATACCTATCAAGGATCTAACTTCCTTCTGTGTTTTTGGGACAGACATGCCAGAAATGTGTTTCATTCTTTCAGGTGTCAATCTTCTTCCTTCCTTTGACAGGAGATATCCTAAATAGGCGACCTCCTGACAACAGTATTGAAACTTTTTAAGCGAAGCTTTGTGACCTTGTTTAGCTAGATGAATAAGCAACAACACAGTGCCCTCCTTACAAGCACTCTTGTAGTCTGCAGCTAAAAGCAAGTCATCAACATACTGAAGCAATGTACAAGTAGAGGGCAATTCAAGAGTATCAAGCTGTTCTTTCAAAGCCCTACTGTAGATGCTAGGGCTCGCTGTGTAACTTTGAGGTGCACGAGTAAATGTAAACGACCTTCCCCATAAGTTGAACGCGAACAAGTATCTACTGTCCTTGTGTATAGGAATACTAAAGAAAGAATTCTTCAGATCCACAACACTAAAGTAAGTAGCTGTAGCTGGAATCATGGTTAATACTGTCGTCACATCAGGCACAATTGGAAAAAGCGGAGCAACGACTTTATTAATGGCACGAAAATCACCCCGCTATGCACAAAATCGGAAACAATGCATTTCAAAGCTTGCTCGCCCTCAACTGAAATCTTATACTGTGGAGTGCGTGGCAGCTCAATTCCATGTTTCAAGACTATTTTAACAGGCTCAATCTGTAAAACACTGACATCATTGTTGTCAATTGCCCATAAGCACTCTGGTACATCAATGAATTCTGGCAGCAAAGGTCTGGTTAGGAATTGAGAGACAGAAAGTTACTGTGGTGAAATCGTCAACGCACTCTGTCAGAAGAACAATGAATTACCGCATTTAATTCTTTCAATAGATTCAACCCCAGCAAATTCTCTCCACAATTCGAAGTCAACAGAAAAGGACAGTGGTCCGTAAAGGGACCCAAAGAAATAGGTACCGGCGAAGAAACTGGACTAACAACTGGTGTGGCTGAAAACCCTACAGAAACATTGGTTTGCCCTGACAGTGGAATGTTTAGAACCCGAGAATGATCAATGGAACACTTCTGAACACAGATGTTTCCTATTTCTCACTACCATTTCAACGTAGGGACCTTTCTGATTAATGGGAATAGGTGTAGGTTCCAAACCCTGCTTCGGGCAATCCTAATGAAACAGAATGTCATCAAAAGGAAGCTCTTCAGATAGATATGCAGCAGAAGGATGATCAAATATGTTTCTAGTATCCACACTCAGAGTCTGATTATCCTGCGAAAAAAGGTTGCTGAGGATCCTGTGCAAACTGACCTCTACCAGGGCCCCCTACACCCGGGCGACCTCTGGATCATCTACCCATATTTCCAAATGTGTTATTCGACCTCTGTCGAAGGACGGGGCATTGTGCACGCCAATGACCCTCTTGTCGACAATAGGCACACTGGTTAATGTTCACAGGACCCAAGGGCACATTCCCTTGTGGAACGTACTGACCTCTAATCTGCGAACTACCCCCTCTGGGCCTCTAACAATTTGCTGTAATAATACTTTAGTCTTTAAATCACCTTTTCGCTTCTCAACTCTATCTTTTTCATTATTGACACGATTCTCATAGTACTGAGCCATGTGCAGTACTTCTGATTGCGACTTCGCCTGCCAAGCGCTCTCAGAAGACGTAATTTGTGACTAGATGTCAGGCAGCAATCCACGCACAAATTTGTCCACAAATAATCTTTTCCCAGACTCTGTGCCTAAGTCTTGTCCGCTGAAATCTGAGAATACCTGTTCAAACCGATTATAGAACTCAGTAGCTCCCTCAGACACAGGCCGTAAGCTTGTCCCAGATAATCCTCTTTTCGGGAATTATAGTTTTCAATTTTGCAATGATTCTATCAGGCAAAGTTAGTATCACCTGGGGTGGTCTCTCACCAGCTGGCCTTTCTCCATCGAGTCTAGTTATGTTAGCCCATGTATCTCCCAACCCTGGTACGTCGTCTATAGTCCTAACTTGTTTCCACAAATCTACGGGCAGGAGTACAGGAAATAACAAATCTATGTCACCCAAGGTGAATACTGAGGACTGCAAGACAGACTCTATTTCTTTATAGAATCCTGTCAGATTTTTTCTAATGTCAGGAATAGATTGTCTAATAGTGTTCACTTCCTGTCTTGACAACGGGACGTGAACAAACTGTGATATATAATGTGCAGGTATGTTCACAGCAACTATACCCTCCGCAGCATCGGCCACAATCTCAACCTTCGGGACAAATGTCGGAGGAACCGCTCTCATAGACAACTGAGAAGTAGGCAACTCCAAACGCTTACTAAGCAACAGAGCTAAGTCCAGCGCTAAAGCAGTCGAAGAAGTGTAAAGTGAAAAAAGGTCTCTTGTAAATACTCAATACCTCTATGGGACAACTAATCTTTCTCTTAACACAATCATCCTGTAGGTACTAGAGTTATCAACTGGAGTTATCGACATATCTGAGATCCATCTAAACGTGTCTTTCGTACAAATTCGTACTTCCTCAGATATTGATTTTCGACAAGGAAGGAACCGTTTCTGTACACCCATACTTTCCCCCTCCTCATCCTCATTCGTAACCTTTCCAACTCCTTTCTATACTCAAATATCCTCTCGACATGCTCATTTACTTTCTCAACAGTGTCTCTTGAAGCCACTAAAGTGTTTAGATCCCTCAACCCATGCGGGAGATCTGTAGTATTTAATTTGTCCCACATTACACATAAATGAACCCCTAAACCTTCAATGAAAACATTTTTCTCAGGAAAATTATGTATATTAGAAAGTGTGGCAAAAAAGTTAGCTTGATCATCTCTCTCCATACAATGCTTAGCCCCATGCAATCAATTTATGTTTCTTTTCTGCAGATACAGTATTACGAGTGACAACCCTTGACCCTGCATCCTGATCGACTACAAGTGGCGTGCATATTTTTCCCTACTCTTAAGCTGCTGTAACGCTTTTTTTTCCAATTCTGCAAAATATCGAATGCTGCAGGTCTAGCCTTTTTCTTTAATATAATTGACTCTAAATACTCAATACGAGGGATTTCAAAACTACCATTGATTGGCCACTGAAGTTCAGAGGCATGTCTGGTTTGTCTGTGGCAAATATCATTAAACACTATACTTCCAATGCCATGCTTACAGTACATAGTACAAGCCGGCGACCCCCCCTGTAGTGCCGGACGGCTAACTTCCAAAGATTGTCCATCGCTGCAGAATAACGCCCTGAAACAGGTAGACAATTTCCCAGGCATATCAAAATATTGTTGTTACCTGGTCAATAATTGTGTCTGCAGATACAATACGCCAAAATCAGGATACTTAAGAATTGGGTCACGACTCACCTGATCAATCCTAAGGAGTTCCGATCGGATTTCAAATTCTTTTTCTAACAAATACTACCTTGTGTTTGGTGATTTCGGCAAAACTGCCCGCCTCAATAAGTGGACCCTCGTCAAGATGCCGTCTCGGACCACAAGCTAATCGTCCAGGGATCGGGTCGTGCAGCGCTGCTGAGGTGTCACGTCTCATTCAGAAGGGGCCCCCTACACCGTCCGATCCCGGTCCGATAGCGTGTGTCAACCTTCGACAATTCGGCATCAATCTTGAAGGTCCCTATTCGGGCACCAACTGTGAAAACAAAGAGAAAATATTCAGGCTGAGTACCCCAAAAGGAAATACACCCAACACAGGTTACAAAGGAACATACAAAGATCTTTAATTTACACTGAACAGTTTCAAAGGACAAAACAATCAGATAGCTATCTGCCCTCAGTACAACACAGCGAAATTCAGCATCGTTCGGTGTGCTCAGCGAGTGGGACTGTGCATTAGAATTAGTCACACTTTTATACCCTTTGCAAACATGATGTCCAACCATACTGCGGGTTAATATTCCTCTAATACATTACTGATCTAGGGTTCTTGCCGAGTTCACACATCTATATGCTTAGGGTTTGCCTTTAATGCATTCGCCAACAAGTCTACACGGTAACAGTGTATTTTAGGATTCCTCGTAGAGTCTTCTCAAACATTAATACAATGTAGTTAAACGAGTGTTCTCAGTTCAGTATTTGGATACATTGTTCTTAACATATGCTCGCGGATTAGTTTCATTGGCACGAGTAATCCTTTACACACAGGTCAGTGAAGGACAAGGTCTCAGTTCACGACCCCAACAAGTGGCCTGCAGGCAAGTTACATATTAGTTGTACGCAGAGGTCAAGACAGCGATGTTGTATTTCGGAATGACATCGTCCACCATTTTAACTCACAGGGTGACTTTACAGAGAGAACCTAAAATGGCGGATTGACCTAAAATGGCGGTTTACATTGATTCTAGGGTCAGGACCTTGCAACATGGATTTCTTCACAAGTGGCTTACAAGCAGCTTGGCGTAGGCCAATATACATATAGGCATTGCAATAGGAGGCACAATATAATTTCCCGTTTGACAGATGGAGTGTTGATTTCTCGGTTTTTTTTCAGAGACCCGCTCGCTTTGGTCTATGATGGGAAGTCAGACAGAAAAATTGGAATGTTTTGGGGAATTTTGGATTTCAGAACCCCACTTACTAAAAGGGCTGAGTCGGGATCAGCTGGACAACAATTAATTTACATGCTATAGTTTTCAGCACACACTGGGTATTGAGCTTTGTTAATTTTGAATTTTATCAAAATTCACCCCGTGGTGTTCTGCCAAATGGGGAATTCATTAAATTAATATTGTTGGTTACATAGGCTAAGGATCTACACAGTTGTGCCCCCCACCCACTATAAAGGGAAAGGATTCAAGGCAAGCAGACTCCCCAGCCTTTTGGTTTCCCAGGGCTCAGTTCTAGTTACATAGCAAGCCTCTGTTTAAGGTTCAGGAAATCCAGCTGCATCTCAGGACACTCTGCAAAGGTAGGGCAGGGGTCTGGTCACTCTACTCTCAAAGATGGCCTCTCGCGCTCCACCACAGGACCCAGTCAGCTTTGAGGTCTTCCTAGAAATAGACAGCTCCACCCAGATGCACGCTCAGATGCACGCTCAGCAATCTCCTCTTGTGTCTCTTTACAGCTGTCGGATGGTAAGTTTCAGCAGCCTTCTTGATGGTCTGTCCCCTCTCTCTTCCTCCTGTATTTCTCCTTTTTCTGTCTCTCTCTCCTAGTGCAGTTCCCCTTATATAGCAGCGATGACACCACAGATTTTACAAGTCAGTATTGGTTTAGAGGACTAGAGCAACATATCGCAATTCCCACTTGTAAATGTCATTTGTTCTCCTCTCAGCTCTTTGGAAAAACCTAGTTGTGTATCATAGCTTCATAATTCTACTAGCAACTGCCACACTAAACACATTTTCTGTTTCAGCTAATCATGGGGTATTAGACAAGCCGACCACCAAATCCATATTATGTAACTCAGCCATGTGGCACGTTTCTGCTGTTTCCATAAAAATGCACAACAGTTATGAATATGTACATCATTAAGCATATCCCTAATTTCATTTTTCACCCGCTCACCAAATCTCACATTTGCAACATGTTCAGATCAGCCAGAAACCTAGTTTAACTGGCCATTACAGTTTCCAGAGTCA
Source organism: Ambystoma mexicanum (assembly GCF_040938575.1). Taxonomy (NCBI): domain Eukaryota; kingdom Metazoa; phylum Chordata; class Amphibia; order Caudata; family Ambystomatidae; genus Ambystoma; species Ambystoma mexicanum. The sequence goes on from NC_090927.1 coordinate 110,989,523, forward strand.
CAAGTAGATATATTTTATATCCACAAAAACGCCTGGAAATTACATAAAAAGTGGTACATAGATTAAATCCATCCGCCTTGTGATGGCTGGGAAAAAGGCCTAAATGATATTAGTCCTTTTAAATTAATTGTGAATCTTCAGGTGGAACAAATGGCCCTCCTCCTACCTTTCCGGGCCATTTGTTTTCACTGGGTCAGCTTGTGTGCACAGTTTTTTTCTAATCTCCTTTGTGTTGGAAGCTTGCTCTTTGAAGTGAGTGCCCCCATTTGCACACATAATAGTCATGCTCCAGCCAAAGGTATCTTTTGCTTTCAGAGCCAGCCGGTCTGGAGAACACTGAATTTCAACCCCTTTAGCAGGACATTGGTATTGCGGTTGGTCATTAGATGGGAGATGTGAGATCCAGGCTGGGAGTGGGACTTTTCCTTGTGAAGTTTTGCCCACAGCCAGCAAAAGGGTCTGCTTTGGGCTGATATTTTTTTCATGAAGACAAAAGTGGCTCTTCAAATGTTACTGGAATTTTGTGGGTGAAACATAATATACATTGCTCTTTGTCAACCCACACATCATGTTTTGTTTTTCTGACATTTTTCTGTGAGTAGTGTTATTTTTTTCACTTTTACTTTTTCAAACAGTTTTTATTTGCACCCACATGTGCAGGCCATTTTTGATTTCAATGTTTAAAAATCCTGTTTTCCATGCGACAGGGATCTTTGATTCCTCCTTCTTTTGTAAATTAACACGCTGCTTATCCATTATTAATGACTGGCAGGCCCCTTTCCACATGGCTCCTTAATTTGACTTGAAAAACAAAATCAAAGGCCAGGCCATTTTTGTTTCAGTGTTTAAAATCCTGCCATTCATGTGAAAGAGACTTCTATTTGGGCCTTTCAATGCACACCACACAGACATAAGATCACTGTGCATATTTTCCCATATTTAGACCACACTTACGATTCTACAAAGGTGATATTAATATTTCTGAATAATTCATAACTGACAGACTCAGAGGGAAGAAAAGAAAAGACACTGGGGAACGGCAGCTCCTGTAGCCCCCATTGATAACCTCTTGGATGCCCCAGACCCGCCTTGTGCGGAACGTTCTGATATGTAAATAAATAACACAAAACTGGATGAAATGTTGGCCACACCAGATAGGAAGGTAGGTATTAAGGGCATAAACACCTGGAACAATAATTGTAAGGCAGCAAGAGGCTTCCTAGTGCATTCTTGATTTCCCAGCATGCACTGTGATGGGCAAGCAACACTCCAACCTACTTTAGGATTTTAAGAGTCTTGCCGAGCATCCAATTGGTTTTAAATCCTAGGCTTTAACACCTACTCTCTTAGCATGCTGTGTTTTTGTCACGACCATCCAACGTGGACGGCAGCAGTCACCCAATGTGGACTAGGTGGGGCTTGCACTTCGTCACAATACATGCTGAACTATATCCATTCCAAGTTCTGACCTTACATTCCCTCTGAGAGCCATTAGAAACTTTCTATTTACACTGCACAAACTGCATGTGCCATAGTTCGGGAAACCTGGCTATTGTTAGGTAAGATTCTGAGAACTAAAATCACCAGAAGCCCTATAGGTCTACACTGCTTACACTTCCCTGGGTCCCGAGCAGGAGCCAGATTGCTTTCAGGTGTGGTGCACCAGGCGCTGCTATCAAGCCTGCTTCTGGCCAGGGGTTCTCAGTAATTAAGCGTCTGCCTACAGGAGCATTTTGTTTTTGCACTGAGTTTGTGTCCACACCTACTTGCAGTGAACTGGAGCTCAGTGGTGTCCTGTTGTTGCGGTTTCCAGACCCGGCTCCTGTTCCAGGTTCTGTGCTCTCTGCCCTGCAGCCCTGTGCTCTCTGTCTGCAGTTCCCCAACTGCTCTGCCCGTAACCCCTTAGTCTTTGTCACCATTTACCTTATTCTCTGCCTACAGTTTACTGTTTCGGAGCCCGTAGTCCATGATCACTGCCCGTAATCCTTACTTGATGCTCTCTGACTTGAACCTTGCTTACTTCGACCTCCTCTTCTTCCGCTCTGTATATTTCTGTGAAGGTTCGTGTGACTCTCTTGCCCTCACTTGTGCCTTTGTAATCCCTTTGCCCAAAGTTTGGATGCTGGATTATCCAGCATCGTGTCTCATTATCTTCTATCGTCCTGTATTTGTTAAATGTGTGCCGGTTCCTGTTTCAGGGGACTGTCGCGGTTCTGTTCCGGCTGCACCCGTACAGGCTTCGGTCTTGTGAATAGCGCTTCCATATTCGTGCCTTAGGGTCCAGACACAGAAGCCACTCCTGCTGCTCCTTTCCATGAGTATTCAGAGTGGGCCACTGCAATAAACTGCCCGGGTAGCTAGAGTTTCCCCCGACACTGTGGACATTCCGGCAACCCTTCTGAGTACACCCCAAGCAGGAGCGAAGCACGTTTGTCTTAGTTGTAGTCCCTGCACTTTTCTGTTCACTGCCTATTTTGCTCGTCTATAGTTGTGGCCTATCGTATTGTGTCTACAGGCCGATTCTCATTTAACTTTGTGAGCACTGCACCCCCTTCAAGCCCCTGCCATCTCCTGCCTGGCATGATACAGGTTCTGGCATTTAAGACTCTCTTTAAAAGCATGAAACAATTTTAAACCAACATCAGTTCTGGGCTTTTGCCACCTCTTCCGACCATGCACGTTCTCAGCCAAACAGCAGCTAAAGCCACTCTGGGCATTAAGACTTTCTTTCCCAGCATGCAGTCTTTTGGGACACTGCTATTTCAGTTCACTCCAGGCTTTGAAGATTCTCTTCCCTGGCATGCAGTGCTTTTAGAAAAAGGACAGGTTTCTTTTTTTGGGTAGGATCATTGGCCCCATTTTTTGGAGCAAATAGGCAGGTGCACAACTTAGCTGAAATCCTTAAACGGGTACCAGACTTGGGAGAGGACACCCGCTGAGATAGCTCAACGAATTGAGTGATTGCTGCAGAAATGTTTGTGCAGCCTGCAGTTGCAGGCTAGAATGCTGTAAATGCCAATGGACTCTTTCATCCTCAATGAGTGCTGATAAATTGGTTAATATCAACACCTTATTAAAGTACTTAGAAGGGGGTGGGGTTCCATGAAACGCTATCTTACCGCACTGTTTGAAAGCAGCACATCTTTGTACTATGTTTGAGCTCCTAGTAGCAAATAATATTGTGGTGTGCTGAAAAGAAGAAATTCCACACAACGCATCATCAGGTAGTTAAAACGAGCAGGAGAAAGCAAAGGTGCTTTAAAAGTAAAAAAAAGTACATTCAAATAGAAAAAGTGTTGGCATAACCGTCGGTGCCTGAGTCCGCATTTACGCGAGGGCGCAGGTTTATTGTCCACCCTGCCCAGTCTTATTTCCACATTATTCGGGGGACCTACTGCACGTGACACATCTTATGCATTTCTAAAATGTCCCATCAGTGTAGCAACCCTGCGTGGACCCATAGTTCCAGGCCACCGGCATTACTCTCCATCAATATGCTAATCGCGCAGTCTGCGCGAGGCTCTTGCTGGCCATTACGTTCCTATTGCAAAACCAATCCATTCATGCCATGTCACTGGTATCGTCTGGGATTGAAAGAAGGCATGTGAGCGACTTGCGAGCCTCCTTGGGATGCAGGAACTGCGCACGCAGCGGTCTCTGCCCTCCCAGTGGGTAAGCTTCCTGAGTAGGGTCAAAGGGCAGCATTTAATTCATCCGGTAATGATCGTCCTAATCCATATCTGAAGAGGAAGTGTCTGTCGCTTTTGATGGGGCGCTGGAAGGACACCCTACTTCCTTCAATCGAAAATGCACAAAAAAAAACTTTGATTTTACATTCAGGCAATGATCTAATCTAGTGGCCAATTGTCGGATGTGAAAGTAATGATATCATATTTGTATATAGCATTTAATGCCCGACTTCTTCCAAGCGCTAACTATAGGAACTATTACAACCCACTTTGATTTCACTCAATTCACAGAAAGATGTAAGGCTGAGCTGCCCTACTGGGGTTTGAACTTCTGAAGTGCATACTGACACCCAATTAGGCGAGCACTTAACTGGAAGAGCTATCCATTCAAGCTAGCGTAAGAGACATGAGTTCAAGGCAGAGGTTTCGCATTACCACATAATGTGAAAAGGGCAGTTCTTCTCCTGATGAGTGTTTATTTCTCGGTTTGTTTTTCAGACACCTGCTCGCTTTGGTCTATGGTGGGAAGTCAGACAGAAAAATTGGAATGTTTTGGGGAATTTTGGATTTCAGACCCACTTACTGAAAGGCCTGTGTTGGGGTCAGCTGGACAACAATTAATGTATAGGCTATAGTTTTCAGCACACACTGGGAATTGAGCTTTGTTAATTTTGAATTTTATCAAAATTCACTGCGTCGTGTTCTTCCAAATGGGAATTAATTAAATTAATATTGTTGGTTACATAGGCTAAGGATCTACACAGTTGTCCCCCCCCCCACCCACTATAAAGGGAAAGGATTCAAGGCAAGCAGACTCCCCAACCTGTTTGTTTCCCAGGGATCAGTCATACTTATATAGCAAGTCTCTGTTTAAGGTTCAGGAAAGCCAGCTGCATCTCAGGACACTCTGGAAAGGTAGGGCAGGGGTCTGCTCACTCCACTCTCATCAAAGATGGCCTCCCACCCTCCACCATAGGACCCAGTCAGCTCTGAGTCCCTCCTAGAAATAGACAGCTCCACCCAGATGCACTCCCAGCAATCTGCTCTGGTGTCTCTTTACAGCTGTCAGATGATAAGTTTCAGCAGCCTTCCTGATGGTCTGTCTCTTGAGTCTGTCCTCCTGTATTTCCCCTTTTTCTCTCTCTCTCTCCTAGTGCAGTTCCGCTTATATAGCAGCGATGACAAAACCACCAATTTTACAATCTTGGGGAATCACCCTGCCATAATCCCTGCCACTAGGATTGTCAATTACCCATCTCTCTTCTCCCAAACCCAGCCACCTAGTCAGGATTGGTTTAGGGGTCTGGAGCAACATATGGCAATTCCCACCACTTGTAAATGTCATTTGTTCTCCTCTCAGCTCCTTGGTAAAATCTAGTTATGTATCACAGCTTCATAATTCTACTAGCAACTGCCATAAACATGTTTTCTGTTTCAGCTAATCATGGGGAATTAGATAAGCCGACCACTAAATCCGTATTATGTAACACAGCTCCGTGGCCCGTTTCTGCTGTTTCCATAAGAAAGCACAAGAGTTATGAATATGTACATCATTAAGCATATCCCTAATTTCATTTTTCACCCGCTCACCAACTCTCACATTCGGAACTTGTTCAGGTCACCCAGAAACCTAGTTTAACTGGCCATTACAGTTCCCAGAGTCACAGGTAGATATATTTTATATCCCCAAAATTGCCTGGAAATTACATAAAAAATGGTACATAGATAAAATCCATCCACCTAGTGATGGCTGAGAAAAAGGCCTAAATGATAATAGTCCTTTTAAATTAATTGTGAATCTTCAAGTGGAACAAATGGCCCTCCTCCTGCCTTTCCGGGCCATTTGTTTTCACTGGGTCAGCTTGTGTGCACAGTTTTTTTCTAATCTCCTTTGTGTTGGAAGCTTGCTCTTTGAAGTGAGTGCCCCCATTTGCACACATATTAGTCATGCTCCAGCCAAAGGTAACTTCTGCTTTCAGAGCCAGCCAGTCTGGATAACACTGAATTTCAATGCCTTTAGCCGGACATTATTATTACGGTTTGTCATTAGATGGGAGATGTGACATCCAGGCTGGGAGTGGGACTTTTCCTTTTGAAGTTTTGCCCATAGCCAGCAAAAGGGTCTGCTTTGGGCTGACATTTTTTTCATGAAGACAAAAGTGGCTCTTCAAATGTCACTGGAATTTTGTGGGTGAAACATAATATACATTGATCTTTGTCAACCCACACATCATGTTTTGTTTTTCTGACATTTTTCTGTGAGTAGTGTTATTTTTTTCATTTTTACTTTTTCAAACCGTTTTTATTTGCACACACATGTGCAGGCCATTTTTGTTTTCAATGTTTAAAAATCCTGTTTTCCATGCGACAGGAATCTTTGATTCCTCCTTCTTTTGTAAATTAACATGCTGCTTATCCATTGGTAATGACTGGCAGGCCCCTTTCTACATGGCTCCTTAATTTTACTTGAAAAACAAAATCAAAGGCCAGGCCATTTCTGTTTCAGTGTTTAAAATCCTGCCATTCATGTGAAAGAGACTTCTATTTGGGCCTTTCAATGCACACCACACAGACATAAGATCACTGTGCATATTTTCCCATATTTAGACCACACTTACGATTCTACAAAGGTGATATTAGCATTTCTGAATAATTCATAACTGACAGACTCGGAGGGAAGAAAAGACAAGACACTGGGGAACGGCAGCTCCTCTAGCCCCCATTGATAACATCTTGGATGCCCCAGACCCGCCTTGTGCGGAATGTTCTGATATGTAAATAAATAACACAAAACTGGATGAAGTGATGGCCACACCAGATAGGAAGGTAGGTATTAAGGGCATAAACACCTGGAACAATAATTGTAAGGCAGCAAGAGGCTTTCTAGTGCATTCTTGATTTCCCAGCATGCACTGTGATGGGCAAGCAATGCTCCAACCTACTTTGGGATTTTAAGAGTCTTGCCCAGCATCCGATTGGTTTTAAATTTTAGGCTTTAACACCAACTCTCTTAGCATGCTGTGTTTTTGTCACGACCATCCAACGTGGACAGCAGCAGTCACGCAATGGGGACTAGGTGGGGCTTGCACTTCGTCACAATACATGCTGAACTATATCCATTCGTAGTTCTTTCCTTACATTCCCTCTAGAGCCATTAGAAACTTTCTATTTACACTGCACAAACTGCATGCGCCATAATGCACTTATTGGTAGTTCGGGAAACCTGGCTATTGTTAGGTAAGATTCTGAGAACTACAATCAACAGAAGCCCTATAGGTCTACACTGCTTAAACTTCCCTGGGTCGAGAGCAGGAGCCAGATTGCTTTCAGGTGTGGCGCTGCTATGAAGCCTGCTTCTGCCCAGGGGGTCTCAGTAATTAAGCGTCTGCCTACAGGAGCATTTTGATTTTGCACTGAGTTTGTGTCCACACCTACTTGCAGTGAACTGGAGCTCAGTGGTGTCCTGTTGCTGCGGTTTCCAGACTTGGCTCCTGTTCCAGGGTCTGTGCTCTCTTCCCTGCAGCCCTGTGCTCTCTGTCTGCAGTTCCCCAACTGCTCTGCCTGTAGCCCCTTAGTCTTTGTCACCATTTCCCGTATTCTCTGCCTACAGTTTACTGTTTCGGAGCCCATAGTCCATGATCACTGCCCGTAGTCCTTACTTGATGCTCTCTGACTTGAACCTTGCTTACTTCGACCTCCTCTTCATCTGCTCTGTATATTTCTGTGAAGGTTTGTGTAACTCTTCTTGCCCTCACTTGTGCCTTTGTAATCCCTTTGCCCAAAGTTTGGATGCTGGATTATCCAGCATCGTGTCTCATTATCTTCTATCGTCCTGTATTTGTTAAATGTGTGCTGGTTCCTGTTTCAGGGGACTGTCCCTGTTCTGTTCCGGCTGCACCCATACAGGCTTCGGTCTTGTGAATGGCGCTTCCATATTCGTGCCTTAGGGTCCAGACACAGAAGCCACCCCTGCTGCTCATTTCCATGAGTATTCAGAGTGGGCCACTGCAATAAACTGCCCGGGTAGCTAGAGTTTCCCCCGACACTGTGGACATTCCGGCAACCCTTCTGGGTACACCCCAAGCAGGAGCAAAGCACGTTTGTCTTAGTTGTAGTCCCTGCACTTTTCTGTTCACTGCCTATGTTGCTCGTCTATAGTTGTGGCCTATCGTATTGTGTCTACAGGCCGATTCCCCATTTAACTTTGTGAGCACTGCACCCCCTTCAAGCCCCTGCCATCTCTTGCCTGGCATGATACCGGTTCTGGCATTTAAGACTCTCTTTAAAAGCATGAAACAATTTTAAACCAACATCAGTTCTGGGCTTTTGCCACCTCTTCCGACCATGCACGTTCTCAGCCAAACAGCAGCTAAAGCCACTCTGGGCATTAAGACTTTCTTTCCCAGCATGCAGTCTTTTGGGACACTGCTATTTCAGTTCACTCCAGGCTTTGAAGATTCTCTTCCCTGGCATGCAGTGCTTTTAGAAAAAGGACAGGTCTCTTTTTTTTGGTAAAATCATTGGCCCCATTTTTTGGAGCAAATAGGCAGGTGCACAACTTAGCTGAAATCCTTAAACGGGTACCAGACTTAGGAAAGGACACCCGCTGAGATAGCTCAACGAATTGAGTGATTGCTGCAGAAATGTTTGTGCAGCCTGCAGTTGCAGGCTAGAATGCTGTAAATGCCAATGGACTCTTTCATCCTCAATGAGTGCTGATAAATTGGTTAATATCAACACCTTATTAAAGTACTTAGAAGGGGGTGGGGTTCCATGAAACGCTATCTTACCGCACTGTTTGAAAGCAGCACATCTTTGTACTATGTTTGAGCTCCTAGTAGCAAATAATATTGTGGTGTGCTGAAAAGAAGAAATTCCACACAACGCATCATCAGGTAGTTAAAACGAGCAGGAGAAAGCAAAGGTGCTTTAAAGGTAAAAAAAAGAACATTCAAATAGAAAAAAGTGTTGGCATAACCATCGGTGCCTGAGTCCGCATTTACGCGAGGGCGCAGGTTTATTGTCCACCCTGCCCAGTCTTATTCCCATATTATTCAAAGGGACCTACTGCACGTGACACATCTTATGCATTTCTAAAATGTCCCATCAGTGTAGCAACCCCGCGTGGACCCATAGTTCCAGGCCACCGGCATTACTCTCCATCAATATGCTAATCGCGCAGTCTGCGCGAGGCTCTTGCTGGCCATTACGTTCCTATTGCAAAACCAATCCATTCATGCCATGTCACTGGTATCGTCTGGGATTGAAAGAAGGCGTGTGAGCGACTTGCGCGCCTCCTTGGGATGCAGGAACTGCGTGCGCAGCGGCCTCAACCCTCCCAGTGGGTAAGCTTCATGAGTAGGGTCAAAGGGCAGCATTTAATTCATCGGGTAATGATCGTCCTAATCCATATCTGAAGAGGAAGTGGCTGTCGCTTTTGATGAGGCACTGGAAGGACGCCCTACTTCCTTCAATCGAAAATTCACAAAATAAAACTGCGATTTTACCTTCAGGCAATGATCTAATCTAGTGGCCAAGTTGTCGGATGTGAAAGTAATGATATCATACTTGTATATAGCATTTAATGCCCGACTCCGACTCCTCCCAATAGCTAACTATAGGAACTATTACAACACACTTTGATTTCACTCAATTCACGGAAAGATGTAAGGCTGAGCTGCCCTACTAGGGTTTGAACTTCAGAAGTGCATACTGACACCCCATTAGATGAGCACTTATCTGGAAGAGCAATCCATTCAAGCTAGTTTAAGAGACATGAGTTCAAGGCAGAGGTTGCGCATTGCCACAAAATGTGAAAAGTGCAGTTCTTCTCCTGATGAAGTGTTGATTTCTCGGTTTATTTTTCAGACCCCCGTTCGCTTTGGTCTATGGTGGGAAGTCAGACAGAAAAATTGGAATGATTTGGGGAATTTTGGATTTCAGACCCACTTACTGAAAGGCCTGTGTTGGGGTCAGCTGGACAACAATTAATGTATAGGCTATAGTTTACAGCACACACTGGGAATTGAGCTTTGTTAATTTTGAATTTTATCAAAATTCACCCCGTCGTGTTCTTCCAAATGGGGAATTAATTAAATTAATATTGTTGGTTACATAGGCTAAGGATCTACACAGTTGTCTCTCCTCCTCCCCCCCACCCACTATAAAGGGAAAGGATTCAAGGAAAGCAGACTCCCGAACCTTTTTGTTTCCCAGGGATCAGTTCTACTTATATAGCAAGTCTCTGTTTAAGGTTCAGGAAAGCCAGCTGCATCTCAGGACACTCTGGAATGGTAGGGCAGGGGTCTGGTCACTCCACTCTCAAAGATGGCCTCCCACCCTCCACCATAGGACCCAGTCAGCTTTGAGTCCCTCCTAGAAATAGACAGCTCCACCCAGATGCACTCTCAGCAATCTCCTCTGGTGTCTCTTTACAGCTGTCAGATGATACGTTTCAGCAGCCTTCCTGATGGTGTGTCTCTTCAGTCTGTCCTCCTGTATTTTTCATTTTCTGTCTCTCTCTCCTAGTACAGTTCCCCTTAACTAGCAGCGATGACAAAACCACCAATTTTACAATCTTGGGGAATCACCCTGCCATAATCCCTGCCACTAGGATTGTCAATTACCCATCTCTCTTCTCCCAAACCCAGCCACCAAGTCAGGATTGGTTTAGGGGTCTGGAGCAACATATAGCAATTCCCACCACTTGTAAATGTCATTTGTTCTCCTCTCAGCTCCCTGGAAAAATCTAGTTATGTATCACAGCTTCATAATTCTACTAGCAACTGCCATAAACATGTTTTCTGTTTCAGCTAATCATTGGGAATTAGATAAGCCAACCACTTAATCCGTATTATGTAACACAGCTATGTGGCCCGTTTCTGCTGTTTCCATAAAAAAGCACAACAGTTATGAATATGTACATCATTAAGCATATCCCTAATTTCATTTTTCACCCGCTCACCAACTCTCACATTTGGAACATGTTCAGATCAGCCAGAAACCTAGTTTAACTGGCCATTACAGTTCACAGAGTCACAGGTAGATATATTTTATATCCCCAAAATCGCCTGGAAATTACATAAAAAATGGTACATAGATGAAATCCATCCACCTAGTGATGGCTGAGAAAAAGGCCTAAATGATAATAGTCCTTTTAAATTAATTGTGAATCTTCAGGTGGAACAAATGGCCCAACTCCTGCCTCTCCGGGCCATTTGTTTTCACTGGGTCAGCTTGTGTGCACAGTTTTTTTCTAATCTCCTTTGTGTTGGAAGCTTGCTCTTTGAAGTGAGTGCCCCCATTTGCACACATATTAGTCATGCTCCAGCCAAGGGTAACTTCTGCTTTCAGAGCCAGCCAGTCTGGAGAACACTGAATTTCAATGCCTTTAGCAAGACATTATTATTGCGGTTTGTCTTTAGATGGGAGATGTGACATCCAGGCTGGGAGTGGGACTTTTCCTTGTGAAGTTTTGCCCATAGCCAGCAAAAGGGTCTGCTTTGGGCTGACATTTTTTTCATGAAGACAAAAGTGGCTCTTCAAATGTCACTGGAATTTTGTGGGTGAAACATAATATACATTGATCTTTGTCAACCCACACATCATGTTTTGTTTTTCTGACATTTTTCTGTGAGTAGTGTTATTTTTTCACTTTTACTTTTCCAAACCGTTTTTATTTGCACACACATGTGCAGGCCATTTTTGTTTTCAATGTTTAAAAATCCTGTTTTCCATGCGACATGGATCTTTGATTCCTCCTTCTTTTGTAAATTAACATGCTGCTTATCCATTGGTAATGACTGGCAGGCCCCTTTCCAGATGGCTCCTTAATTTTACTTGAAAAACAAAATCAAAGGCCAGGCCATTTTTGTTTCAGTGTTTAAAATCCTGCCATTCATGTCAAAGAGACTTCTATTTGGGCCTTTCAATGCACACCACACAGATATAAGATCACTGTGCATATTTTCCCATATTTAGACCACACTTACGATTCTACAAAGGTGATATTAGCATTTCTGAATAATTCATAACTGACAGACTCGGAGGGAAGAAAAGACAAGACACTGGGGAACAGCAGCTCCTCTAGCCCCCATTGATAACATCTTGGATGCCTCAGACCCGCCTTGTGCGGAACGTTCTGATATGTAAATAAATAACACAAAACTGGATGAAATGATGGCCACACCAGATAGGAAGGTAGGTATTAAGGGCATAAACACCTGGAACAATAATTGTAAGGCAGCAAGAGGCTTTCTAGTGCATTCTTGATTTCCCAGCATGCACTGTGATGGGCAAGCAATGCTCCAACCTACTTTGGGATTTTAAGAGTCTTGCCCAGCATCCGATTGGTTTTAAATTTTAGGCTTTAACACCAACTCTCTTAGCATGCTGTTTTTTTGTCACGACCATCCAACGTGGACAGCAGCAGTCACGCAATGGGGACTAGGTGGGGCTTGCACTTCGTCACAAAACATGCTGAACTATATCCATTCGTAGTTCTGACCTTACATTCCCTCTAGAGCCATTAGAAACTTTCTATTTACACTGCACAAACTGCATGTTCCATAGTTCGGGAAACCTGGCTATTGTTAGGTAAGATTCTGAGAACTACAATCACCAGAAGCCCTTCTAAATGCATTTCTAAAATGTCCCATCAGTGTAGCAACCCCGCGTGGACCCATAGTTCCAGGCCACCGGCATTACTCTCCATCAATATGCTAATCGCGCAGTCTGCGCGAGGCTCTTGCTGGCCATTACGTTCCTATTGCAAAACCAATCCATTCATGCCATGTCACTGGTATCGTCTGGGATTGAAAGAAGGCATGTGAGCGACTTGCGCGCCTCCTTTGGATGCAGGTCTCTACCCTCCCAGTGGGTAAGCTTCCTGAGTAGGGTCAAAGGGCAGCATTTAATTCATCCGGTAATGATCGTCCTAATCCATATCTAAAGAGGAGGTGTCTGTCGCTTTTGATGAGGCACTGGAAGGACACCCTACTTCCTTCAATCGAAAATGCACAAACAAAAACTGTGATTTTACCTTCAGGCAATGATCTAATCTAGTGGCCAAGTTGTCGGATGTGAAAGTAATGATATCATATTTGTATATTGCATTTAATGCCCGACTCCAAATCCTTCCAAGCGCTAACTATAGGAACTATTACAACACACTTTGATTTCACTCTATTCACGGAAAGATGTAAGGCTGAGCTGCCCTACTGGAGTTTGAACTTCTGAAGTGCATACTGACACCCCATTAGGCGAGCACTTAACTGGAAGAGCTATCCATTCAAGCTAGTGTAAGAGACATGAGTTCAAGGCAGAGGTTGCGCATTACCACAAAATGTGAAAAGTGCAGTTCTTCTCCTGATGGAGTGTTGATTTCTCGGTTTGTTTTTCGGACCCCCGCTCGCTTTGGTCTATGGTGGGAAGTCAAACAGAAAAATTTGAATGTTTTGGGGAATTTTGGATTTCAGACCCACTTACTGAAAGGCCTGTGTTGGGGTCAGCTGGACACACTGGGAATTGAGCTTTGTTCATTTAGAATTTTATCCAAATTCACCCCGTCGTGTTCTGCCCAATGGGGAATTAATTAAATTAATATTGTTGGTTACATAGGCTAAGGATCTACACAGTCGCCCCCCTCCCCCTCCACCCACTATAAAGGGAAAGAATTCAAGGCAAGCAGTCTCCCCAACCTTTTTGTTTCCCAGGGCTCAGTTCTACTTACATAGCAAGCCTCAATTTACGGTTCAGGAAAGCCAGTTGCATCTCAGGACACTCTGGAAAGGTAGGGCAGGGGTCTGGTACCAGGTACTTGAATCTCAAAGATGGCCTCCCACTCTAAACCATAGGACCCAGTCCGCTTTGAGTCCCTCCTAGAAATAGACAGCTCCACCCAGATGCACTCTCAGCAATCTCCTCTGGTGTCTCTTTACAGCTGTCAGATGGTAAGTTTCAGCAGCCTTCCTGATGGTCTGTCTCTTCACTCTGTCCTCCTGTATTTCTCCTTTTTCTGTCTCTCTCTCTCCTAGTGCAGTTACCCTTATATAGCAGGGATGAAACCACCAATTTCACAATCTTGGGGAATCACCCTGCCATAATCCCTGCCACTAGGATGGTCAATTACCCATCTCTCTTCTCCCAAACCCAGCCCCCAAGTCATGATTGGTTTAGGGGTCTGGAGCAACATATGGCAATTCCCACCACTTGTAAATGTCATTTGTTCTCTTCTCAGCTCCTTGGTAAAATCTAGTTATGTATCACAGCTTCATAATTCTACTAGCAACTGCCATAAACATGTTTTCTGTTTCAGCTAATCATGGGGAATTAGATAAACCGACCACTGAATCCGTATTATGTAACTCAGCCATGTGGCCCGTTTCTGCTGTTTCCATAAAAAAGCCCAACAGTTATGAATATGTACATCATTAAGCATATCCCTAATTTCATTTTTCACCCGCTCACCAACTCTCACATTTAGAACATGTTCAGATCAGCCAGAAACCTAGTTCTACTGCCCATTGCAGTTCTCACAGTCCCAAGTAGATATATTTTATATCCCCAAAATTGCTTGGAAATTACAAAAATTGGTACATAGATAATATCCATCCACCTTGTGATGGCTGAGAAAAAGGCCTAAATGATAATAGTCCTTTTACATTAATTGTGAATCTTCATGTGGAACAAATGGCCCTCCTCCTGCCTTTCCAGGCCATTTGTTTTCACTGGGTCAGCCTGTGCCCACAGTTTTTTTTTCCAATCTCCTTTGTGTTGGAAGCTTGCTCTTTAAAGTGAGTGCCCCCATTTGCACACATATTAGCCATGCTCCAGCCAAGGGTAACTTTTGATTTCAGAGCCAGCCAGTCTGGGGAACACTGAATTTAAACGCCTTTAGCAGGACATTGATATGGTGGTTGGTCATTAGATGGGAGATGTGACATCCAGGCTGGGAGTGGGACTTTTCCTTGTGAAGTTTTGCCCACAGCCAGCAAAAGGGTCTGCTTTGGGCTGACATTTTTGTCATGAAGACAAAAGTGGCTCTTCAAATGTCACTGGAATTTTGTGGGTGAAACATAATATACATTGCTCTTTGTCAACCCACACACCATGTTTTGTTTTTCTGACATTGTTCTGTGAGCAGTGTAATTTCTTTCACTTTTACTTTTTCAAATCATGTTTATTTCCACACACATGTGCAAGCCATTTTTGTGTTCAATGTTTAAAAATCCTGTTTTCCATGCGACAGGGATCTTTGATTCCTCCTTCTTTTGTAAATTAACACGCTGCTTATCCATTGGTAATGACTGGCAGGCCCCTTTCCACATGGCTCCTTAATTTTACTTGAAAAACAAAATCAAAGGCCAGGCCATTTTTGTTTCAGTTTTCAAAATCCTGCCATTCATGTGAAAGGGACTTCTATTTGGGGCCTTTAAATGCACACCACACAGACATAAGATCACTGTACATATTTTCACATATTTAGACCACACTTACGATTACACAAAGGTGATATTAGCATTTCTGAATTATTCATAACTGACAGACTCAGAGGGAAGAAAAGAAAAGACACTGGGGAACGGCAGCCGCTCTAGCCCCCATTGATAACATCATGGATGCCCCAGACCAGCCTTGTGTGGAACGTTCTGATATGTAAATAGATAACAAAAAACTGGATGAAATGATGGCCACACCTGGTAGGAAAGCAGGTATTAAGGGCATAAACACCTGGATCAATAACTGTAAGGCAGCAAGAGGCTGCTTAGTGCATTCTTGATTTCCCAGCATGCATTGTGATGGGCAAGCAATGCTTCAACCTACTTTGGGATTTTAAGCGTCTTGCCCAGCTTCTGATTGGTTTTAAGTTCTAGGCTTTAACACTTACTGTCTTAGCATGCTGTGTTTTTGTCACAAACATCCAATGTGGATGGCAGCAGTCACCTATTGTGGACTAGGTGGGGCTCGCACTTTGCCACAATTCATGCTGAACTACATACATTCGTAGTTCTGACCTTACATTCCCTCTGAGAGTCATTAGAAACTTTCTATTTACACTGCACAAACTACATGTGCCATAATGCACTTATTGGTAGTTCGGGAAACTTGGCTATTGTTAGGTAGGATTCTGAGAACTACAATCTCCAGAAGCCCTATAGGTCTACACTGCTTACACTTCCCTGGGTCCAGAGCAGGAGCCAGATTGCTTTCAGGTGTGGTGCTCCAGGCGCTGCTATCAAGCCTGCTTCTGCCCAGGGGGTCTCAGTAATTAAGCGGCTGCCTACAGGAGCATTTTGTATTTGCACTGAGTTTGTGTCCACACCTACTTGCAGTGAACTGGGGCTCAGTGGTGTCCTATTGCTGCTGTTTCCAGACCCGGCTCCTGTTCCAGGGTTGCGCTTTGTGCCCTGGAGGCCTGCACTCTCTGCCCTGGAAGCCTGTGTTCTCTGTCTGCAGTTCCCCAACTGCTCTGCCTGTAGCCCCTTAGTCTTTGTCACCATTTCCCGTATTCTCTGCCTACAGTTTACTGTTTCGGAGCCCATAGTCCATGATCACTGCCCGTAGTCCTTACTTGATGCTCTCTGACTTGAACCTTGCTTACTTCGACCTCCTCTTCATCTGCTCTGTATATTTCTGTGAAGGTTTGTGTAACTCTTCTTGCCCTCACTTGTGCCTTTGTAATCCCTTTGCCCAAAGTTTGGATGCTGGATTATCCAGCATCGTGTCTCATTATCTTCTATCGTCCTGTATTTGTTAAATGTGTGCTGGTTCCTGTTTCAGGGGACTGTCCCTGTTCTGTTCCGGCTGCACCCATACAGGCTTCGGTCTTGTGAATGGCGCTTCCATATTCGTGCCTTAGGGTCCAGACACAGAAGCCACCCCTGCTGCTCATTTCCATGAGTATTCAGAGTGGGCCACTGCAATAAACTGCCCGGGTAGCTAGAGTTTCCCCCGACACTGTGGACATTCCGGCAACCCTTCTGGGTACACCCCAAGCAGGAGCAAAGCACGTTTGTCTTAGTTGTAGTCCCTGCACTTTTCTGTTCACTGCCTATGTTGCTCGTCTATAGTTGTGGCCTATCGTATTGTGTCTACAGGCCGATTCCCCATTTAACTTTGTGAGCACTGCACCCCCTTCAAGCCCCTGCCATCTCTTGCCTGGCATGATACCGGTTCTGGCATTTAAGACTCTCTTTAAAAGCATGAAACAATTTTAAACCAACATCAGTTCTGGGCTTTTGCCACCTCTTCCGACCATGCACGTTCTCAGCCAAACAGCAGCTAAAGCCACTCTGGGCATTAAGACTTTCTTTCCCAGCATGCAGTCTTTTGGGACACTGCTATTTCAGTTCACTCCAGGCTTTGAAGATTCTCTTCCCTGGCATGCAGTGCTTTTAGAAAAAGGACAGGTCTCTTTTTTTTGGTAAAATCATTGGCCCCATTTTTTGGAGCAAATAGGCAGGTGCACAACTTAGCTGAAATCCTTAAACGGGTACCAGACTTAGGAAAGGACACCCGCTGAGATAGCTCAACGAATTGAGTGATTGCTGCAGAAATGTTTGTGCAGCCTGCAGTTGCAGGCTAGAATGCTGTAAATGCCAATGGACTCTTTCATCCTCAATGAGTGCTGATAAATTGGTTAATATCAACACCTTATTAAAGTACTTAGAAGGGGGTGGGGTTCCATGAAACGCTATCTTACCGCACTGTTTGAAAGCAGCACATCTTTGTACTATGTTTGAGCTCCTAGTAGCAAATAATATTGTGGTGTGCTGAAAAGAAGAAATTCCACACAACGCATCATCAGGTAGTTAAAACGAGCAGGAGAAAGCAAAGGTGCTTTAAAGGTAAAAAAAAGAACATTCAAATAGAAAAAAGTGTTGGCATAACCATCGGTGCCTGAGTCCGCATTTACGCGAGGGCGCAGGTTTATTGTCCACCCTGCCCAGTCTTATTCCCATATTATTCAAAGGGACCTACTGCACGTGACACATCTTATGCATTTCTAAAATGTCCCATCAGTGTAGCAACCCCGCGTGGACCCATAGTTCCAGGCCACCGGCATTACTCTCCATCAATATGCTAATCGCGCAGTCTGCGCGAGGCTCTTGCTGGCCATTACGTTCCTATTGCAAAACCAATCCATTCATGCCATGTCACTGGTATCGTCTGGGATTGAAAGAAGGCGTGTGAGCGACTTGCGCGCCTCCTTGGGATGCAGGAACTGCGTGCGCAGCGGCCTCAACCCTCCCAGTGGGTAAGCTTCATGAGTAGGGTCAAAGGGCAGCATTTAATTCATCGGGTAATGATCGTCCTAATCCATATCTGAAGAGGAAGTGGCTGTCGCTTTTGATGAGGCACTGGAAGGACGCCCTACTTCCTTCAATCGAAAATTCACAAAATAAAACTGCGATTTTACCTTCAGGCAATGATCTAATCTAGTGGCCAAGTTGTCGGATGTGAAAGTAATGATATCATACTTGTATATAGCATTTAATGCCCGACTCCGACTCCTCCCAATAGCTAACTATAGGAACTATTACAACACACTTTGATTTCACTCAATTCACGGAAAGATGTAAGGCTGAGCTGCCCTACTAGGGTTTGAACTTCAGAAGTGCATACTGACACCCCATTAGATGAGCACTTATCTGGAAGAGCAATCCATTCAAGCTAGTTTAAGAGACATGAGTTCAAGGCAGAGGTTGCGCATTGCCACAAAATGTGAAAAGTGCAGTTCTTCTCCTGATGAAGTGTTGATTTCTCGGTTTATTTTTCAGACCCCCGTTCGCTTTGGTCTATGGTGGGAAGTCAGACAGAAAAATTGGAATGATTTGGGGAATTTTGGATTTCAGACCCACTTACTGAAAGGCCTGTGTTGGGGTCAGCTGGACAACAATTAATGTATAGGCTATAGTTTACAGCACACACTGGGAATTGAGCTTTGTTAATTTTGAATTTTATCAAAATTCACCCCGTCGTGTTCTTCCAAATGGGGAATTAATTAAATTAATATTGTTGGTTACATAGGCTAAGGATCTACACAGTTGTCTCTCCTCCTCCCCCCCACCCACTATAAAGGGAAAGGATTCAAGGAAAGCAGACTCCCGAACCTTTTTGTTTCCCAGGGATCAGTTCTACTTATATAGCAAGTCTCTGTTTAAGGTTCAGGAAAGCCAGCTGCATCTCAGGACACTCTGGAATGGTAGGGCAGGGGTCTGGTCACTCCACTCTCAAAGATGGCCTCCCACCCTCCACCATAGGACCCAGTCAGCTTTGAGTCCCTCCTAGAAATAGACAGCTCCACCCAGATGCACTCTCAGCAATCTCCTCTGGTGTCTCTTTACAGCTGTCAGATGATACGTTTCAGCAGCCTTCCTGATGGTGTGTCTCTTCAGTCTGTCCTCCTGTATTTTTCATTTTCTGTCTCTCTCTCCTAGTACAGTTCCCCTTAACTAGCAGCGATGACAAAACCACCAATTTTACAATCTTGGGGAATCACCCTGCCATAATCCCTGCCACTAGGATTGTCAATTACCCATCTCTCTTCTCCCAAACCCAGCCACCAAGTCAGGATTGGTTTAGGGGTCTGGAGCAACATATAGCAATTCCCACCACTTGTAAATGTCATTTGTTCTCCTCTCAGCTCCCTGGAAAAATCTAGTTATGTATCACAGCTTCATAATTCTACTAGCAACTGCCATAAACATGTTTTCTGTTTCAGCTAATCATTGGGAATTAGATAAGCCAACCACTTAATCCGTATTATGTAACACAGCTATGTGGCCCGTTTCTGCTGTTTCCATAAAAAAGCACAACAGTTATGAATATGTACATCATTAAGCATATCCCTAATTTCATTTTTCACCCGCTCACCAACTCTCACATTTGGAACATGTTCAGATCAGCCAGAAACCTAGTTTAACTGGCCATTACAGTTCACAGAGTCACAGGTAGATATATTTTATATCCCCAAAATCGCCTGGAAATTACATAAAAAATGGTACATAGATGAAATCCATCCACCTAGTGATGGCTGAGAAAAAGGCCTAAATGATAATAGTCCTTTTAAATTAATTGTGAATCTTCAGGTGGAACAAATGGCCCAACTCCTGCCTCTCCGGGCCATTTGTTTTCACTGGGTCAGCTTGTGTGCACAGTTTTTTTCTAATCTCCTTTGTGTTGGAAGCTTGCTCTTTGAAGTGAGTGCCCCCATTTGCACACATATTAGTCATGCTCCAGCCAAGGGTAACTTCTGCTTTCAGAGCCAGCCAGTCTGGAGAACACTGAATTTCAATGCCTTTAGCAAGACATTATTATTGCGGTTTGTCTTTAGATGGGAGATGTGACATCCAGGCTGGGAGTGGGACTTTTCCTTGTGAAGTTTTGCCCATAGCCAGCAAAAGGGTCTGCTTTGGGCTGACATTTTTTTCATGAAGACAAAAGTGGCTCTTCAAATGTCACTGGAATTTTGTGGGTGAAACATAATATACATTGATCTTTGTCAACCCACACATCATGTTTTGTTTTTCTGACATTTTTCTGTGAGTAGTGTTATTTTTTCACTTTTACTTTTCCAAACCGTTTTTATTTGCACACACATGTGCAGGCCATTTTTGTTTTCAATGTTTAAAAATCCTGTTTTCCATGCGACATGGATCTTTGATTCCTCCTTCTTTTGTAAATTAACATGCTGCTTATCCATTGGTAATGACTGGCAGGCCCCTTTCCAGATGGCTCCTTAATTTTACTTGAAAAACAAAATCAAAGGCCAGGCCATTTTTGTTTCAGTGTTTAAAATCCTGCCATTCATGTCAAAGAGACTTCTATTTGGGCCTTTCAATGCACACCACACAGATATAAGATCACTGTGCATATTTTCCCATATTTAGACCACACTTACGATTCTACAAAGGTGATATTAGCATTTCTGAATAATTCATAACTGACAGACTCGGAGGGAAGAAAAGACAAGACACTGGGGAACAGCAGCTCCTCTAGCCCCCATTGATAACATCTTGGATGCCTCAGACCCGCCTTGTGCGGAACGTTCTGATATGTAAATAAATAACACAAAACTGGATGAAATGATGGCCACACCAGATAGGAAGGTAGGTATTAAGGGCATAAACACCTGGAACAATAATTGTAAGGCAGCAAGAGGCTTTCTAGTGCATTCTTGATTTCCCAGCATGCACTGTGATGGGCAAGCAATGCTCCAACCTACTTTGGGATTTTAAGAGTCTTGCCCAGCATCCGATTGGTTTTAAATTTTAGGCTTTAACACCAACTCTCTTAGCATGCTGTTTTTTTGTCACGACCATCCAACGTGGACAGCAGCAGTCACGCAATGGGGACTAGGTGGGGCTTGCACTTCGTCACAAAACATGCTGAACTATATCCATTCGTAGTTCTGACCTTACATTCCCTCTAGAGCCATTAGAAACTTTCTATTTACACTGCACAAACTGCATGTTCCATAGTTCGGGAAACCTGGCTATTGTTAGGTAAGATTCTGAGAACTACAATCACCAGAAGCCCTTCTAAATGCATTTCTAAAATGTCCCATCAGTGTAGCAACCCCGCGTGGACCCATAGTTCCAGGCCACCGGCATTACTCTCCATCAATATGCTAATCGCGCAGTCTGCGCGAGGCTCTTGCTGGCCATTACGTTCCTATTGCAAAACCAATCCATTCATGCCATGTCACTGGTATCGTCTGGGATTGAAAGAAGGCATGTGAGCGACTTGCGCGCCTCCTTTGGATGCAGGTCTCTACCCTCCCAGTGGGTAAGCTTCCTGAGTAGGGTCAAAGGGCAGCATTTAATTCATCCGGTAATGATCGTCCTAATCCATATCTAAAGAGGAGGTGTCTGTCGCTTTTGATGAGGCACTGGAAGGACACCCTACTTCCTTCAATCGAAAATGCACAAACAAAAACTGTGATTTTACCTTCAGGCAATGATCTAATCTAGTGGCCAAGTTGTCGGATGTGAAAGTAATGATATCATATTTGTATATTGCATTTAATGCCCGACTCCAAATCCTTCCAAGCGCTAACTATAGGAACTATTACAACACACTTTGATTTCACTCTATTCACGGAAAGATGTAAGGCTGAGCTGCCCTACTGGAGTTTGAACTTCTGAAGTGCATACTGACACCCCATTAGGCGAGCACTTAACTGGAAGAGCTATCCATTCAAGCTAGTGTAAGAGACATGAGTTCAAGGCAGAGGTTGCGCATTACCACAAAATGTGAAAAGTGCAGTTCTTCTCCTGATGGAGTGTTGATTTCTCGGTTTGTTTTTCGGACCCCCGCTCGCTTTGGTCTATGGTGGGAAGTCAAACAGAAAAATTTGAATGTTTTGGGGAATTTTGGATTTCAGACCCACTTACTGAAAGGCCTGTGTTGGGGTCAGCTGGACACACTGGGAATTGAGCTTTGTTCATTTAGAATTTTATCCAAATTCACCCCGTCGTGTTCTGCCCAATGGGGAATTAATTAAATTAATATTGTTGGTTACATAGGCTAAGGATCTACACAGTCGCCCCCCTCCCCCTCCACCCACTATAAAGGGAAAGAATTCAAGGCAAGCAGTCTCCCCAACCTTTTTGTTTCCCAGGGCTCAGTTCTACTTACATAGCAAGCCTCAATTTACGGTTCAGGAAAGCCAGTTGCATCTCAGGACACTCTGGAAAGGTAGGGCAGGGGTCTGGTACCAGGTACTTGAATCTCAAAGATGGCCTCCCACTCTAAACCATAGGACCCAGTCCGCTTTGAGTCCCTCCTAGAAATAGACAGCTCCACCCAGATGCACTCTCAGCAATCTCCTCTGGTGTCTCTTTACAGCTGTCAGATGGTAAGTTTCAGCAGCCTTCCTGATGGTCTGTCTCTTCACTCTGTCCTCCTGTATTTCTCCTTTTTCTGTCTCTCTCTCTCCTAGTGCAGTTACCCTTATATAGCAGGGATGAAACCACCAATTTCACAATCTTGGGGAATCACCCTGCCATAATCCCTGCCACTAGGATGGTCAATTACCCATCTCTCTTCTCCCAAACCCAGCCCCCAAGTCATGATTGGTTTAGGGGTCTGGAGCAACATATGGCAATTCCCACCACTTGTAAATGTCATTTGTTCTCTTCTCAGCTCCTTGGTAAAATCTAGTTATGTATCACAGCTTCATAATTCTACTAGCAACTGCCATAAACATGTTTTCTGTTTCAGCTAATCATGGGGAATTAGATAAACCGACCACTGAATCCGTATTATGTAACTCAGCCATGTGGCCCGTTTCTGCTGTTTCCATAAAAAAGCCCAACAGTTATGAATATGTACATCATTAAGCATATCCCTAATTTCATTTTTCACCCGCTCACCAACTCTCACATTTAGAACATGTTCAGATCAGCCAGAAACCTAGTTCTACTGCCCATTGCAGTTCTCACAGTCCCAAGTAGATATATTTTATATCCCCAAAATTGCTTGGAAATTACAAAAATTGGTACATAGATAATATCCATCCACCTTGTGATGGCTGAGAAAAAGGCCTAAATGATAATAGTCCTTTTACATTAATTGTGAATCTTCATGTGGAACAAATGGCCCTCCTCCTGCCTTTCCAGGCCATTTGTTTTCACTGGGTCAGCCTGTGCCCACAGTTTTTTTTTCCAATCTCCTTTGTGTTGGAAGCTTGCTCTTTAAAGTGAGTGCCCCCATTTGCACACATATTAGCCATGCTCCAGCCAAGGGTAACTTTTGATTTCAGAGCCAGCCAGTCTGGGGAACACTGAATTTAAACGCCTTTAGCAGGACATTGATATGGTGGTTGGTCATTAGATGGGAGATGTGACATCCAGGCTGGGAGTGGGACTTTTCCTTGTGAAGTTTTGCCCACAGCCAGCAAAAGGGTCTGCTTTGGGCTGACATTTTTGTCATGAAGACAAAAGTGGCTCTTCAAATGTCACTGGAATTTTGTGGGTGAAACATAATATACATTGCTCTTTGTCAACCCACACACCATGTTTTGTTTTTCTGACATTGTTCTGTGAGCAGTGTAATTTCTTTCACTTTTACTTTTTCAAATCATGTTTATTTCCACACACATGTGCAAGCCATTTTTGTGTTCAATGTTTAAAAATCCTGTTTTCCATGCGACAGGGATCTTTGATTCCTCCTTCTTTTGTAAATTAACACGCTGCTTATCCATTGGTAATGACTGGCAGGCCCCTTTCCACATGGCTCCTTAATTTTACTTGAAAAACAAAATCAAAGGCCAGGCCATTTTTGTTTCAGTTTTCAAAATCCTGCCATTCATGTGAAAGGGACTTCTATTTGGGGCCTTTAAATGCACACCACACAGACATAAGATCACTGTACATATTTTCACATATTTAGACCACACTTACGATTACACAAAGGTGATATTAGCATTTCTGAATTATTCATAACTGACAGACTCAGAGGGAAGAAAAGAAAAGACACTGGGGAACGGCAGCCGCTCTAGCCCCCATTGATAACATCATGGATGCCCCAGACCAGCCTTGTGTGGAACGTTCTGATATGTAAATAGATAACAAAAAACTGGATGAAATGATGGCCACACCTGGTAGGAAAGCAGGTATTAAGGGCATAAACACCTGGATCAATAACTGTAAGGCAGCAAGAGGCTGCTTAGTGCATTCTTGATTTCCCAGCATGCATTGTGATGGGCAAGCAATGCTTCAACCTACTTTGGGATTTTAAGCGTCTTGCCCAGCTTCTGATTGGTTTTAAGTTCTAGGCTTTAACACTTACTGTCTTAGCATGCTGTGTTTTTGTCACAAACATCCAATGTGGATGGCAGCAGTCACCTATTGTGGACTAGGTGGGGCTCGCACTTTGCCACAATTCATGCTGAACTACATACATTCGTAGTTCTGACCTTACATTCCCTCTGAGAGTCATTAGAAACTTTCTATTTACACTGCACAAACTACATGTGCCATAATGCACTTATTGGTAGTTCGGGAAACTTGGCTATTGTTAGGTAGGATTCTGAGAACTACAATCTCCAGAAGCCCTATAGGTCTACACTGCTTACACTTCCCTGGGTCCAGAGCAGGAGCCAGATTGCTTTCAGGTGTGGTGCTCCAGGCGCTGCTATCAAGCCTGCTTCTGCCCAGGGGGTCTCAGTAATTAAGCGGCTGCCTACAGGAGCATTTTGTATTTGCACTGAGTTTGTGTCCACACCTACTTGCAGTGAACTGGGGCTCAGTGGTGTCCTATTGCTGCTGTTTCCAGACCCGGCTCCTGTTCCAGGGTTGCGCTTTGTGCCCTGGAGGCCTGCACTCTCTGCCCTGGAAGCCTGTGTTCTCTGTCTGCAGTTCCCCAACTTCTCTGCCTGTAGCCCCTTAGTCCTTGTCACCATTTCCCGTATTCTCTGCCTACAGTTTACTGTTTCGAATCCCGTATTCCATGATCACTGCCCGTAGTCCTTACTTGCTGCTCTCTGACTTGAACCTTGCTTACTTCGACCTCCTCTTCTTCTGCTCTGTATATTTCTCTGAAGGTTTGTGTAACTCTTCTTGCCCTCACTTGTGCCTTTGTAATCCCTTTGTCCAAAGTTTGGATGCTGGATTGTCCAGCATCGTGTCTCATTATCTTCTATCGTCCTGTATGTGTTAACCGTGTCCCGGTTCCTGTTTCAGGGGACAGTCCCAGTTCTGTTCCGGCTGCACCCGTACAGGCTTCGGTCTTATGAGTAGCGTTTCCATATTCGTGCCTTAGGGTCCAGACACAGAAGCCACCCCTGCTGCTCATTTCCATGTGTATTCAGAGTGGGCCACTGTAATAAACTGCCCAGGTGGCTAGAGTTTCCCCAGACACTGTGGGAGACCCAGCATCCATTCTGGGTACACCCAAAGCAGGAGCGAAGCACGTTTGTCTTAGTTGTAGTCCCTTCACTTTTCTGTTCACTGCCTTTGTTGCTTGTCTGTAGTTGTGGCCTATCGTCTCGTGTCTACAGGACGGATCTCCATTTAATTTTGGGAGCACCGCACCACCTTCAAGCCCCTGCCATCTCTTGCCTGGCATGATACCGGTTCTGGCATTTAAGACTCTCTTTAACAGCATGCAACAATTTTAGACCAATATCAGTTCTGGGGTTTATGACTTCCTCTGACCATGCAAGTTCTCAGCCAAACAGTCGTTGAAGCCGCTCTGGGCGTTAAGACTTTCTTCCCAGTGTAGAGGAGGTCCCAGATATGGCCTGCACCCCTGCCCCCCATTGCGAGTTGCCAGTAAAATACTCTCCAAGGTATGTGACGTATGAGGAGCAACTGAACCAACAGAGAGCCGCATTGGGCCTCTGTCCTGTTTACAGTAGAAGATCTGTACCTGTCGAGGCACCCGTAACCAGACAGCCCTGGTCAGCATGGTACCCAATCAGACAACCCTACCAGCCGCTGATGCAAAACGATGAGTACTTACAGACTGTCCATGAGGAGACACAAAGGGCCCTAAGGGAAGGTAAATGGTAACGAAATGTGGGCCTGGACAAACTTGAACAATGGACTAAGGCGACTCGCCAACGCAAGTAACCAAGAAAACAGGTACATGAGACACGAAAGACAATACGATGTTGAAATATAAAGAAACATTATAACTGAGAACCAAGATGGAAGAAGAAAACCAGCTGATGTGTGTATATAGGCTTGAAACACAAGAAGCTAACAAATCGAAACTGCTTGCATACTTAGTAGAAGAATAGAGCGGCAAGCGCCAGCTATGTATCTACCTCAAGAAAGCATAATGTATACGTGCAACTCCATTTTGGAAAGCAGAAATACACCCAGGCAGCCAAGGCCTGACTGGCTGAGTTTCATATCCAAGCCCAAGCCAAGGAAAAGAGCGGAATCGAAACTTAACAAAGGATGGCTCAGGCCTGGGAAATCGAGGTCAACCCAAGAGGGTAGGCGAGCTTCAGCAGTATACAACCGAAAATCAGAGCATACCAGCCTGCCCCGCGAAGGTCAAGATAAGGAGGCCCAGGCAGGTGGTGGAGCTACATGGAGAATTAAATACACAAAAAGCCGGAAACTGAAGCAGATTCACGGTGAACCAACACGTGACCAGCCAGGCGCGAAGATGTACCACCGTCTGATGTCACCCAGATCCAAGGGTGCCATAACTTTTCCTGATAAGAGACTACAGTTTCGAGGCTTTCCTTAGCCAACTAATTGACACATCGCCCTAAAACACTG
The DNA here is from genome assembly GCF_040938575.1 of Ambystoma mexicanum. Lineage (NCBI taxonomy): Eukaryota > Metazoa > Chordata > Amphibia > Caudata > Ambystomatidae > Ambystoma > Ambystoma mexicanum. The sequence goes on from NC_090927.1 coordinate 111,016,452, forward strand.
ATTGATGGAAGGGAGGCAGGGTGAATCCTGGGACACCAGGCACCTGGGTGTCTATTATGCATGCTGCTAATTAAAGTGGAGATTTATGTTTAGGGGTGTAACTTACCCAATCACAAGGGACCATGTAATCAAGGGTCCTATAGACACTGGAACCAATAGGACGTCGTACTTGTAGTGACGTCAATCACGTGTGATGTAGAGGGATGGGCGTAGACGCCCACCTGATAAGAGTTAACCAATCCGGATGCGCTATTGTCATATACAGATATAGCACCTATACTTAAGTTACCTTTCCTAACCAATTATATTGCATGATGATTTTTTATGGAATTAGACATCAATGATGATGAGTTTAGCCTATAAAAACGGATGTTTGACTGCAGTTCGAGGAAGTCGGAGCGAGACAGGTGTTCGCGATGCTGCTGATTTCCATATGCTGATGTATGTATCATTAAACGGACTTCCCTTTGCCAACTTATTGAGTCCTGGTTATTGAGTTGTGCTGGAGTATGTGAATCCTGCACCCTGTCCTCACATGGTGCAGCTATCTTGTATTACAAGTTCTCGAGGGTGAGTACTGACCAATGGGCCCGTCAGTAATTTCCTCCCCTCCAGAACACTTGGTAGCAGAGGATGGTTTCGGCCATCGATTATTGATAATCGATTGATATAGTTATAAAACACCCTTAGACCGACGGCACGAAGTAACTCTGGGCCTTCGGTTACATCACAAGTCCTTTCGCCATTCAGGCTGAGTAGGCTGAGAAGTTCCCTGTGAACAATGATAGTGTAAAATTCCAAAGAATCTGCAGTGGGTCTGAAGGAACCCGCTTTCCAAGCATAACCCTTCTCATTCCCACAGGCAGCGATTCGGACGAAAATGTTAAAAGCAGGAAGAGGAAGGGGCGGTGATCCCGAAGTTCCAGAGAGGAAAAGAGGCGATCGGTGAGTGAAACAACGAAACTCGTTACCTTGGCAAATGTTTCATAGGCCTTAGAGTAAGAAGGGGAAAGGTAATGGATGGTGGCGGAGAAAAAATAAAGTAGCTAGAAGCAATGTTCCCTCTAAGCTGTGCGCTTGTGCGCTTGCCCAGCTTCCCTCTGGGTGCCGCTCAGAAGATCTTTAGCAGCGCACACAGACAATTCTCACCTATTCATAAAGATTTAATAAGGCACAAGCCACAGCAATTGGCAAATAAGCAACTAATCTTGACATTCTGCTCATTTACATTACACTACTATGCACCTAAAATCCCTAACAGCAAAACACAACACAAGACGTTAAAATCTAATATGAAAAACAGGCTCCATGAACTGAAGAATCTAACCACAATATGACTTCACACATTAACCAAACATTTTCCCTCCCACTCATGACTCCTAAACCTGACTCCACCACACTTTTACCATACGACTCTTCTTCCCCAAAGTACATTAAGATACTACCAGACAACCTTGACTCTTCCTCTCTTGGCTCTGCGAAAGGTTAGCAGACGTGTACCTACATCCAATTGTTTTATGTTTTTTGTAACATGAATAACTTTCACGCACCACAATTTTGGTTACTCATTGTGCCTTACCAAGAGCGTCACCCACACTATTTAATAGAACTACCAGCTCAAATATCGGAAACTGACTGTAAGTAAGCAAGCTACTTGGATGTGTAACCAAATCCCATACTTCCTCTTCTTTGTACATATGTCACACGTGTGCTTTGAAGCGGCCCCTTGTAAGTTAATGCATTATAAAACTCAAATATTAATTTGCCCTCTAAAGATTTTGAAAAGACAAATGTAATGCTCAGCGTCTCCTACTTTAGCATTACTAACATTACTCTATAAGTAGAGAGCAACATTGCAATATCATTTACTTAGCCTAAAAGGCATAATGGGTATGGACTATGCCTGGGATTACTGGTCCATAGTATCAGGGCACCGGATATACAGATAGGAGGATGCTTTTCACACAATCTGCATGGTTTCCACATATTCAGAGTTCCTTTGGGCATAGACCTTCACACATTATATGGTAACTCGCTTCTATACAAAAACAGTATCACTGAGCACTTGTGTAATCCTACCAAATGATATAAGGTGGGGTATGTTGCAAACAATCTTCTATGCACTGCAAAAGAATTGTGTACATGCAGAGTCATGACATTCTTAAAATGCACATCATATGTTGAGGCATTTAAATATGCCATGCTTGCAAAGAATTGTGTGTCTGCAAATATCCCAGTGAGTGTTTACTGCTACAATCCCTCACTTTTTTCAGTGCTTTATCAACTAGTATTGGCGGCAAGCACAGGGGCTGGGGAAGGGCATGGGTGGAAGCATCGCTCCGTGCGAGTGATGAACAAAGCAGCAAATTTCAAAGACCAAGTCAGATGTTTTAGCAGTACACGGAAGGAAATGTGTTGTGGGTTTGCTAAAGGATAGGAAATTCTAGTACCCATCTAGACAACAGCGCCTTCTTTTCTTTCTGTGCTCAACTGCGGAGGGCTTTGCATTACAACCATGTGTTCTTTGTGTGCAGACTCTAGCATCTCCCTGCATCTTATTTAACTGACCACAAATAATTACAGAAGAGGGATCCATAGTTACAGAAGTAGGCACATCAGTTGTATCTCTGATGACTTGATGCAATTAACTTAAAAGGCTAATCAGGTTTTACTCCCATCTTGGAGTCAAATGGTTTTTCAGGGAGTGAAAAAGTAATTAGCTTTGCCAATAGGGATACTTTCTGCTTGTTAAAAGATGTTCTTTCCCCATAAAATTCCTTTTGAGATTGGACATTAATATTATTAGAGTTCCTTCCTTCCTATGCCACTGCTCTACTGGTCACTAATTCAAAAAAAATATCAGTGGAGCTTTGTGGGTTGAATTTTTGTTAGGCACATTTTCCTTTTTTAGGGAGTAAAAATGCATGGTGCATATGTCTCTTAGCTCTAAGGCTGGTTTTATCCCTACCCAGAGGAGAACGTAATGTGGATAGTAAGGAGAGGCACAGGAATCTTTGATCATCATATTCTAAGGTGCAATTATTGTGATGCAATTATCATCCTTACGCAAATTCTTAGAAGCATGTTCTCCTGGCCCTTGAATTACTTCATTAAAGTGGAACTTGAACTCCTTTCAGCAGTTTTTTTGACAGCCACATCAGTTATGACAAGAGATACTTGTGTTTTGTAAATACCAATGAGTGATTTTCCAGTGGCATAAAACATGTGGGCCTCATTATGACTTGGGGCTGTATCCTGGCATAAATCTGCCAGAATACCAACCAAACGAATTACTGTTACCGCCACTTGGTCCGGAGGAATTTCCGCCGGATTACAACTGGTGGTGGAGGTGTAATTCCCCCTTCATATTGAGTCCACTGGACTCAATGTGGCTTTTTTGGCAGAATTACCGCAGCGGAAACTCTGACGATTTTGGCGTTCAGTTGGAGGATATACCTCCAGGTTTTTCCTGGAGGTAAATCCCCCACTCCAGGCCCAGAATCGTAATTTGGCATAGTGGTAAAGTTGGTGGTAATGGAGTTACCGCCAACTTTACCACTTACTGCCAAACTCGTAATGAGGCCAACATTTTTCTCTACGCAGAAGTACATTTGTAAAGGTACTGTGGCAGATTTTGAAGTCTTGGGCTGGTTGATGAGTTTTCTGTATAATCACATAGGACATATTTTATTTTAGCCTATGTGTTTGGAAAAAGTGCTGTAAGATTTTTTAAGAAATGCAGTGGCAGGGAAGAGGAAATTCCTTTCCAAACTCTCTTCTGCGACGGTAGCTCACAGAGTGGCTTATGTCATTAGTCAATTGCACCCTGGAAAATAATGTGCACACAACAGCCAACCGGTTCCGCACATAGAGAAAAATTATTAGAGGGAACATTGGCTAGAAGTAGAGAAGACAGCATATATTTAGAGGGTTAATGACTCGAGTATAAACAGAAAATATATAAAACTTAAAGGATACCAGGGGGGCACCTGTGCTAAAACGCAAAGAATACCAGGGGGGCACCTTAGGTAAAACGTAAAAGAATACGAGGGGGGCACCTGGAAGAAAATGTAAGGATTAGCGGGTGGGGTGGACACCCGAGAGAAAAACGAGAATTTGCCTTGTTCCTGCACTTTAAAGTGTGGTCAGAAGGAACGTGAACCCAGAGCCCACAGAGGGGGGACAATAGGCTACGGTGACGTTTAAAGACGTCATAAACGGGTTTGTTCAAATCCCATGGTGGGGTATCAATTAGAAGGCAGGTATATGTATGGCCAGCTGGTGTCTGTTTAGTCTGTCAAGTGTCTGTCACATGTGTCTTGCTATATGTTAAATGTACAATAACTGTATTGATGATTGATTGAAATGCATTTTGGCTTTACGCGATTCTCTAACCAAGAGGGAATCACCAGCGAATTGATGGTTTCTTTTGAGTAAATTGATTGAGTAAATCTTGGCGGGAAAAGTTGGATTGGAGCTTGCGGTTGTAGTGCTCCCTCATACTAGTGGGAAGATTGAAAAATTGTGTAAACATTGTTGGTGTCGAAATTAAGAATGGAGGAAGTTACCCCACTTGCGCATCTGTGTAAGCAATTGCCTAAGCATGCAGTACAATTGAAGAGATATAGCCAGGAGTGGGTTAAGGGTACCGCCAATAAGATGTTTATGCTGCGGCCCCAAAACGGGTCATTGTCTAAGGCTGCTTTACAGCACATGACAACATACCTGCATGCCACGTATGCCGGCAAAAAGCTCGAGAAACGCCTTGCCGTTCTCGAACTTTGGAAAATGTTCGAGCAAACAAAGCAAAGGAGGAAGAACCACCTGCAGACTGGATATTAAATGTATGCACAGAGGGGGGTGAGACGCCTACCACACCACCAGCCCTGCCGGAACCAGTCATTGAAGGAAGCAAGTCAGAGGGTCTTTACCCGCTACGAGAACTCAAAGCAGCCACAGGGTACAGTAACCCTGCATTTGAGTCACCTTCATGTAGTAGTGATGAAACTAAAGAACAGGAGCAGGAAATTGATTTGGCCTCCACAGTCCCGAGGGACAAGGAGAGGCGCAGCGATGGTAGTAAGGATCAGGCACAGGCTAGTGCACCTCTGGATAAAGAGAGAGAGGGAAAGAAGTGGAAAGGAAGTGATGAGACAGCATTCGCGAAAGACGAATGGATGGGAGGACAGATACTATTAAAGCTAGATGGAAAGGGAAGTGATGATGTAAGGACGAGAGGAAGGAATGATAAAGAGCAAAGAAAGGAGAAAGAAGCAGGGGATGAAAGGACGAGAAAGAAGGATAGATTAAGGCGAGAACAACTAGATCGCGAAGAGCAAGGAATACCGCTCAGTCGCACACAGTATGCAGCCTATGAAAAATACAGGCTGAACATGTTAAAGTTGGAGGAAGAAAGGAGAGTGCATGAAAGGAAGGTAAAAAAGCGGGAAGACGAGGAGAGTAGGAGGGCAAAGGAACGTAGAAATGAACGAATGAGAGAAGTAGATAAGGCTAGAGTAGAAGGGAAAAAGCGAAAGGAGATAGACGAGGAATTGGAACGAAAACGCAGACAAAGGGCACGAGATCTTGAGTATTTGGAGCGGGTAGTCGTTAAACCCAATCCTACAGTAGAATGGGAAGACATAGAAGAATTCTTTCCTGCAAGCGATGCCGTACCAGGTACAAGCGGGACAAATATTTACGATGACTTCGATACCAGAAGCATCGGGGAAACGATTGATAAAATATATGATGAGATGGGACTGGAACTAGGTTACGAAGGGAGAAGGGAAGATGAGCGCTTAGAGAGCACTCAGCTATATGAACTGAGGATACCACCCAAGGTAGTGGTTGCAGGGGATTGTCCCTTGACAGACTGGAGATCAGGCAAAACAAAGAGGATGCAAGGAGTTGCGTAAACTGGGATCATTCAGGATCCGGCGGGGATACAGAGAATGAGGCACATGAGGAAGGGAGGCGATGCGAAAACCTGCTTCCTCGAGGCCAAGGGGTACGATGGTCCAACGCAAGTGAATCTGAACCTAGGACATCGAAGCCTACCAAAGCACATGGAAAACGTGAGGGAGCACCCTGCGATCAGAGGGGGGAGACAGTATCCCCTATACAGGCAAACTAAGGGCATTGCCGGGTAGACGGCAAGGCAGTAATATTGCCCCACCAGTTGACAGAAGCGCGGGGGGGGGGGTAAGAAAAGGAAGATTGTGCATTTCAGTTCCCACCGCTAGAAAGAGGGGAGTAAGACCGCAATATATTCCATGGCCACACATGGACCGAGAAAACTTAAAAAATAAGCTTCCAATGCTGACATCGGGGGCTGGGAAATGGATACACGAGCTAGAAAAGATGACCGGCGGAGTCACCTTAACCATAGGGGACATTAAAGGCCTCTTGATTGCCATACTTGGTGAAAGGGCTGACGATGTGTGGAAACAGGCTGGGTATCCAAGGGTAACAATAACTAACACTACCCATGACGGAGCTCTGTTTAATAATTGTAGAGCAGCAGTGTGGAAAGCACTGCGAACGCTATACCCAGACACATCAGACATGGGAGCTATAATGACTCGTAAAATGAAAGAGTCAGAGGATCCGTTGATTTATATCCAAACTTTTCAAGACGCGTGGGTGCTCGAAACGCATGAGTCTTGGTCAAAGTCTATCCCGGTCTTTTACCACATACTGTGTCAAGGGTTGCCCGAACCGGTGCAAAAACAGCTCAAGAAATTGGTAGGGATAGAAGCCAAACCGTGGGGCGAAATTCAATTGACAATTGCACACTACTGCAGATTGTTACAAGAAAAGAATCGAAAAAAGGAAGCAAATCGTAAGGGGGAGGAAGCAAAGCTGGTACAAAAGAAGTTCTTGAAGTATACCCTCGAGGGAGCAATGTTGACCAGCACGCAGCAAGTAAATAACCAAGCTAATACAGGATATTATCCGAGGGGCAGAGGATTTAGAGGAAGAGGATGGCAAGGTGTCCAGGGAGGTTTCCATGGTAATCCGGGAGGCTTTCAAAATAGCCAAGGCGGATTTCAAAATAAACAAATGGGCGGTCAAGCCATGCCGGATGAGCAGATGGTCCGACCACCACCAGTATGTTGGTTGTGCAGAATGACAGGACATGGGGCGCGCATGTGCAGAAACCAAGGCATGTGGCAAAATGGCCAAGGAATGGGAACAGGTTTGTTGAATCAGCCTACCTTCCCACAACAAGGCGGTGCACAGGGTTACACAGTGCAACAGCAGGCTGCAGGCTTGCCGCAGGGTGCACAACAAGGGTTCCAAACTTTGAACATGGGGAATTTGCAACAGGGGCAGCCCCAACAGGCACCACCGCTGGTGCCTCAAGGAATGAACTCTGGACGGGGAGCCAACCCCGGAACGGGGGTATGCCACAAACTTACAGTGGGCCGAACCTATACATAAAATAGGACATCTCATGGGAAACTCTGATGCGCTCTATCCTATCCGTGACACCAGACCCTAACAGGGAATCAAGGGTAAATGTCACCATAGGGGGTAAAGAATATTCCTTCTAAGTTGACACGGGTGCGACACGTTTGTGCATAAGAGAAGGCAAGTTTTCCTTGTCCGGCGAGGCAATAGATACTCAGAGTTTCACTGGAGCTCATAGCAGAGTTCCCTTCACAGACACACTCCCAGTCTCAGTGGGAGAGCTTGAAATGAATGTGCCTTTATTGTACTCACGTCAGTCCCCAGTAAACATCATGGGTGGAGACTTGATGGCAAAGTTGAATATGACAATCTCATTTACTGAGGATGGTATAGTGTGCTCCACACCAGGAATGCACTATTCAAATGTGTGCGAAATGATCAGAGCGTACTCTGGACGTGCAGCCATGAGAGCTCTACCACTGGAGCCAGAAGTTTTCGCTTATGGCGTGCAAGTGCTTATGGCGGGATTGCCAGGCCTCGCAGACAAAACAATGAGGACCCCTGACGAATTTCTATTTAGACCAAGAATACCCATGCATGAAGAAGAGGGACAAATATGTTCCTTGGAAATACAATCTGCCGCGGTAAGAGGGAAGGTGGTACTGGTAGAGGGATATGACGATGAAGGAAGGCAATGTTGTGCTATTATCGCCATTGAAGAAGGATATCGAGTGACTGACGTCACTGACGATGATCTGTTCGAAGAACACCCTGACCTAGAAGAGACAAGAGTGGAAGTAAGTCTCATATTCTGGGTCAAAATGATAAAACGAGAAGTGCCACAAAGAATGATGTTGGCGCTGGTACGTCCAGAATACTTTGAGGATGACATGGCCCAGGTGCCCGTCACAGTATGGACAACAGGGCCTTATGACGTAGGACTCCTGAAAGGGGCGGGAGAAGTAAAAATCAAGCTAAAGCCTGGAGCGATCCTACCAAGAGCGCAACAATATCCTATGTCCAGAGAAGCGGATGAAGGGATCGCGAAGACAATATCCGCCATGATGGAGCAGGGCATCCTAGTGACGTCAGAATCACCCTGTAACATGGTGATCTACCCCATCAAGAAATCAAAAGGGGGGTCTTGGCATTTAATCCAGGATTTAAAGGCATTGAACAATATTGTCGAAGCCGAGTTTGCTCTGGTCCCTAACCCGTCCACAATCCTATGCAATACCCACTGAGTCAAAATATTTCACGGTGATGGATTCGAAAAAAATGCTTTTTTCTCGATTCTGTTGCACCGTGACTCACAAGATTTGACATCATTTACTTTCAGGCAAATGCGCTTGAAAAGCACAAGACTGCCCCAGGGGTATTGTGAGTCCCCATCCATTTTTAATAGAGTCCTGCAAATGGACCTAAGCAATATTGCGGTGGACAGTGTTGTTTTGCAGTATGTAGATGACATTCTGATCTGCAACACCACTGAAGATTAATGCAGGCAAGATTTTGTCCAGTTACTAACAATACTGGCGGATAAAGGATACAAAGTTGACAAGGAAAAGCTGCAGTACTGTCAACAGGAAGTGTTGTACATAGGGCAACTAATCTTCAGAGAGGGCTGAAGCTATCATGAACACGGCCAAGCCACGCACGATAAAACAAATGCAAAGCTTTTTAGGCCTATGTAACTATGTCCGAGCCTGGGTCTTTGACTACAGCTCGTACACCAAGCCCTTGCTTCAGGCCCTGAAAAAAGCACAGGCAACAAAGGAAGAAATCGAATGGACTGAGGCAATGGAAAAGGGTTTTGTGAATAATTGGACTGTTTTATCATGCGAATTTGTTTGGTATTTTTTAAATCCATGTTTTGGTATTTTTATGCGTAAAGAAAAATGTACTTTGTATAAAATTTATTTTGTAAAGGTTTTTAACCAAATACAATAAAAAAATTTAAAAAAATGGAAAAGGGTTTTGCAGAGCTCAAGGGGGCAATTTGTAAGGCCCCAGTGCTCGGGATCCATAATTATGCAGAAGAATTCTACCTGTTCTCCCATACCGAAGGGAACTTTATGACGACGGTACTCGCTCAGCGAACATCGCTGGGGTGCAAGCCTCTGTCATATTACAGCGGGAGTCTGGACCTGGTCATGAGGGGCCACTTCCCATGCGAACAAAACCTAGCTGCCATTGTGATGAGATGCTCCATGACACTGTATGTTGAGCGCTCACTGTTCGCCATATTAGAGAAGCCAAAGGGCACATTGACATCACAGAGAGCATCCGCCTATGAGGTGATTATCTCTAATCCATCGATCAAAATAGTTCGATGTAAAACTGTAAACCCAGCAACGTTCATAATGGAACCTGTAGCCGAGGGTGAACCTGTCCATGACTGTGCAACCTATGAAGAATTCTATGATGAGATCCCGAGAGTAAAAGAAAATGCACTGCCAAGTGGGGAGGTCGTCTTCATTGACGGGTATTCGTGAATCGACCAAGAAGGCGGACAACGGTATACAGGCATGGCCGTGGTGAAACACCTGGCGAATGGAGAGTTTCAGGTACTCGTCAGCGCATGAATACCATCTCACTATTCAGCCCAAGCTGCAGAACTAGTGGCTCTGATACTTGCCATTGAAAATCATGCAGATCAGGAAGTGACAGTGTACAGTGACTCCGCCTATGTGACTTCCACATTGCATGCAGGCTTAGCACGATGGAAAAGGAGGGACTACCTCCGAGCAGATGGCACGCCAGTGCAACATGCAGCCTTGTTGGATAGGCTGATAAAAGCACTACAGCTCCCAATGGGCATAGCAGTTGTGAAATGCGCCGCACATACCAAGGGGACAGATTTTGTGTCACGTGGAAACCATGAAGTGGACACAGAAGCCAAGCGCATGGCATCCAGGAATGAGACAATCATGGACGTGGAGGTGGCACGTACCCATGATCGAATGATGGTAGCAAGCAGGAGCCACACCAGAAGCCTATAGCAATATGGGACAGACTCAGCTAATGGAGCTCCAAAGGGAGGCGCCTCAGGAGGAGAAAAATTTATGGAAGCGTCAAGGGTGTTCTTTAAACCCCTCTGACGGATTGTGGAGGCAAGACAGCACTGGTAAACCAGTAATGCCTGTCGCCCTTCTAAAGGTAGCGTTAGAACAGCTCCACTACCCCTTACACATGCAACGCTCGCAGAAGACGGGTTCACGCCGAATTTAGCGGAGCATGTTGCATTTTTTACGGTCAACTGCATAAAAAAGTAGCGAGAGGAATCATTCCCCGACCAAATGGACCTTTCCAGCACCTGCATATCTATTATGTCGATATGATTCAGGTATGTAATGGGTACAGGTATTTAATTGTGGTGGTGTGTCCTTTCTCAATATGGGTAGAAGCAGGTCCCTGTACACACCCCGATGCAGCCTGTGCCGCAAAGTTCCTGGTGAGGGAACTGTTCCCTAGGTGGGGGGTGTGCGAGGTAATGAGATCAGATAACGGGTCCCATTTTGTAAACACAGTGTTTGAACAGATTAGCTTGTTGCTTGGTATAAAGCACAAGTTCTCGTCGGCGTATCACCCAGAGGGAAATGGTATATGTGAGCGGATCAACGGCCTGTTAAAAGAGAGAATAGCCAAGTTGAAGCTCACATTAAAGAAGGGATGGTTGCACTGTCTACCACTGGCATTGTATGCTCTTCGGAACCAACTAGGCTCTGACCATCATCTCACGCCGCACGAAATAGTTACTGGTAGAAGGATGAGGACCCCTCTTACCCCCCGAGACAGAGCTAGATGTGATGCCCAGCCAACTAGGGAGGTTCTGGGAGCAGAGATGAAGGCTTATCTTGACTGTCTCACATCCAGCGCCTCTGTCATTTCAGGCCAGCTGCAGCGACGGCGTAAAGGGAACAGCACAGCACCAAAACACAACAGACAGTGCTGATACAGGGGCACCTTGCAGCCTTTGTGCGCCCCTTGTCTTCCCTGGTGACCGTGTCCTAGTAAGGAATTTTACAAGAAAGAGATGGGACGAGCCAAGGTTTAATGGCACGTTCATCGTAGAGAACTGTACCCCGTCCGCTGTCAAGCTCAAGGGCAGAAGGGCCTAGATCTTCCTGAATGACATCAAGCCATTTATAGGAGAGAGCACTCCTACTGCATCCACCTCCGAAGAATCTACAGACAACGGGGAAGGACCTCAGCACGTGCAGACAAGATCTATGGCGAGGAAGAAGAACGCATGAGCAGAAAAGACAAACGAAAGAACTCATCGTGAAAATTGAGGCTATACATTGAACATTTCCTCTAAGCATGAAAAAGGAGTGCAAGATATCTAACGAACACTCTGTGCAGCTAAAATTGCAGGGTGAAGAAGAGAATCACATATTCCTAAACCGCAGTGACACTGATAACTTGAACACGTTGAGCCGCACAAAGCCTTGAACATGAACTCTAAGACTCTGATAAGCAGCAAAATAAGACATTTCTGAGAACCAAAAAACGTTATCCTGAAGCATCCAGTAACAAGACTTTTTTCACAGAATTTATGGTGCATCCCAGCAGAAGTCTCAAGTGGGATGTACTCACCTACTTTCAACTCGTGGTGCTAACATATCTGTCACTCATAGGGAGAGGAACAAGTGTCACCAAATTCATTCAAGATCCAGAGAACAAGGAAGTAATTAAGCAACTGCTGACTGTCATCACAGAGGTCTTCGCCGAGTTGCCCGAGCACAGCGAACAAAAGACAAATGTTACCACCTCATGTGATCATAGATGAATTGACTTACACCCTATTCTTCCGGATCATAGAGGAGTGCCCAGGAGCTGTTGGGAGAACCACAGACACCCTAACCTTCATCAGAGATCCCAGAAATAATGATTTTTTTAACCAAGTGTGGTATAAGCTCCACTACGTTATAGTGATACACGCAGCAGGAAAGTGTAAAAACTGTTCACGACAAAAGAAAGGCTTGTGATCGGGACTCAGCAAAACAAAGCAAATGTCCCTGTCCCCCGCAGACACGCAGCTAGCCCACAATGTCCTGATTAGACTAGTCACAGACTATCCAGAAATGGTGGGAAGGCCTGCTGATGTTGACGTTGCCACCTTCCTCAGAGACCTAGTCAATTTCATACACATGAAGACCCTTCTCCATGGCATCATGCTCCCGGTGGAGCTGTCCAACTTTCAGCGAGAATTCCTAAGGAGATTCTTGTGAGACTGTTCGCCGAGGGACAGATCGAGCAAACGATCAAAGACTGTTCATGGCACAAAAAAGGGCCTGCGTTCTAGAGGCCAGCAAGTAACAACGAATGTCGTTGTCACCTGAATACAGCCAATACGCCTACCAAGTCTTCTTCCACCTCACTGAGAACTTTCCAGAACTAGTGGGTAGACCCATCAATGTCGACGTACCCACGTTTCTCAGGTACCCAGCAAAGAACACCCAGTTAAACAGACTCCTGAGAGCGATCATATCGCAACTGAGAAGTAATTACGGACATCCACTGCTGAGGAGAGCCTTAGAAGGAGGAGATCTGCAATAGAACTGTTCATCATCCTTCCGCCGGGAACAGAGCAAGGAAACAAAGACACAGTTCTTCATGCTTCTAACGTAGGACAGACCAAGAAAAGCAGAAACGAGGATAACAACATCTTGTTCTTATTTTATTTTTATTTTTTCTTCCATTTTTTCATCATCTTTCGCCGTGGAGCAGACCAAGGAGAGGGACACTGTCCTTCAAGCTGTCACTGAAGGACCAAGAGAAGGGAGCAGATCCAAGAACTTCACCATCCTATTTTCCTTTTTCTTCATTTTTCTCATTTGTGCCTATTTTTTCATATGTTCACTTTTATTTTAATTTTTTGTTTTTATTTTTACAACATTCTATTTTTGTGTCATTTCCACCCTTGCAGCCTGTTGCTGCGAACAGATTCCTGCATATCCTCAGGGCCGAGGCAAGTTGGAAGAGTGTTCTGGGACTGTGATTAATATCAAAATGCAGGATGAATGTGCTATGCCAAAGACGGTAGTCTAACCTTTCTCCATAGTCTAGCTAAAAGGTGCTGTGACGCATATCCAGAGACTACTGTTTACACCCGTAAAAGGGACATTTCAATAGCACTCATCACTTTAGTATTTACTGAACTTTGGAGCGACGAGATCAGAGCAAGAAGAGAAATAATGGGCTTGGTTGAAATGGGGGCCCAGAACAGTAACTTAGTTTTGCCACCCGCGGAGGGGTGCCCCCGCTTCCCTGGAAGGAAATGCTGCAAATTATCATTCAAAACTATTATATGTATTTTCATTGTGATTATTGTTGTGTTTTTGTCCCTAACTATCAGAACTGCATTTTTTATTGGTGCACGAAGTGTCCCAAAGTCAGTACACCCATCAGGTAATGACCGTCTGGGTCCTACAAAAGCACCCAGACCATATATAGTAATCCCTGTTCCAAGAAAAACTGATGATATAGCAAATGATTTACAGTTGAATGTAATTAGCAGTAATATGTATACACTTGAAGTAATGAATGGAGAGAAAAGCTGGAGACAGGGTCAGCACGGAATGAATGATAATGTAGCACTGTCCACAGCAGGCACCCACACACTGAGTGCACACGAACAAGGGCAAGTGTCAACGGCTACGAGACCACAGACCAAAACAAACGAAAAAGAAAAGTCACCTGTGGAACGAACAGCTCCAGAAAACGGGGAACCAAGTGAGAAACCGAACAGAGGTGGCATAGCAAAATCCCTCAATAGAACAGAGGAAGCCGCGAAAGAACTCACTGAGAAAAAACATGCGATAGGCGAGTATGTGTTCCCGCTCATATTTAGAGCAAAGAAGCTGCATGAGGAGCTGATCAAGAAAACCACAGAAACTGTAATAACGAGCACGCCTGCTCCAACGCCAGAAATAAGCATCAGGCCTACAATGATGCCACACGTTGAGAAGATGACGAGCCAATGGTGGTGGGAGGAGTTCTACAATAAAGTGCATGAGGGAAGGAAAAGAAATTCAAGCCCTTCCTCTACTACTGCAGTGCAGGAAGTGAGACCTGCCCAACCAAGGATAGTACCTGAGAGACTACCTGAACGAAAGAGCAGTACAGACGCATTCAGAGATATAGTGATAGCCAACTATAGAAAAACGCTAAGAATCAAGAGAAGCCCATATGAAATCGACAATGGGCTAAACAATTACTTGGACAGCACAGCCCATCTAGGAACAACATTTGGTACCAACACATGAAGGAAGTTGGAAGGAGACAATCAGAAGGGGAGTGTTTCATGTGTGCACTCCTGCCGTACAGCATGGGCAAGTCCAAAATCTTCGTGGCAGTAGAAATTGATGTCCCCACGGCATACTGTATGTCACACGTAGCAATGTACAACACCAGAGGCCAGTTTATGGGAAGAGACGCCTCACTGATATGGGCCAACGAAAAGATTACCCTGATGAAGACGGTTTTGTTCAGGACATCAATACAAAAAACAGGGCGCACACCAAGAATCATGTGATCAGATATGAGAACCCTGATGTCAAAGGATCAGGAATAAGATGGGAAATAAACCCGAGACTGAATGTGCAAGGGAAAACAGGTGAAGAAGCTCAAATCTGGAAGAACCGAGGCCAGATGCAAATCTGGGAGTCAGTAGTGTCCCCAAACAGATGGTAAAGAAGGGGTCGTGATATGCCAAGCCTGGATGGTCCTTGGAGCCTGCCAAGAAGCAATAGAAAATTCACAAAGACTATGCAAACCATTGTGGCCAAAATTGGTAAAACTGTTAACGTGGGTCGAAGACAGAGGAGGCCCCCTGCAAATAGTACCACTGGAAAACCCGAAACTGTGCTTAAGAAGTAATGGCACAAGGAAGATGCGGGAGAACCAAAACTGCGGACAAGTATATGAAACCCCAGGAATGTTGCAAGGAACCGCAGTCCTGATGGGCCATTACTGGGCATGTGGATCCAAGGCACACATAAGGCTACCAAGGAACTGGGGAGGCATATGCGCACTGGTGAACGTCCACGTTCCGGCACTGGTGATTCCAAAAAATGAACTGAATTTGGACAGCTTCCCAAAAGCAGATGCTCACCTGAGGAAACGGAGGTCTGTGAAGTTAATGTCGAGGATGAAGAGAGAAAATTACTTCTCCGCCAAATCAGAGGATGCATTTCATGCCATTCCCTATGAACACAGGCTGTTTACAGAACAGATATGTGCTTGACATGATTACAGAGATGGATGGAGGTGTTTGTGCAAAAATCGGAGAATCTTGTTGCCCATTTATACTATCGCACGATGAGGAAAATTGAACCCTCACCGAGGCCATAGGCATGCTGACAAGCCTAAAGAACCAGATGACTGAAGAAACAGATGAAGTGGACGATGCCAGCTGGTTTGGTAACTTATTCTCCTGGGTCCCGCGATGGATGGCTGACATATTCAAGTTTCTGGGAGCCTTACTAGCTATGGTGCTGCTAGGATTCTGTGTTATCAAGATAATGATCACACAGTGCCAGAAAACTGCAAAGAAGGCCATTGGGATGAAAATGATGGTTGATGTCGGGCCAGGTTGGAAGCCCAGAGACCTGACAGATGAAGAGATAAAGGACTTTGTGAAGGCCAGTGAATTTGTACCAGAGGGAACAAAATTCATTTATCCCAAGAAACGAAGAAGGTATGAAAGAAAATGGATTTATTGCAGTCCAAATGGACAATGCCAGCTGATGACCTGGAACAAAGATGAGCATGTGAAAACAGCAGAAAGCTTGAAAGGGGTGATAAAGATATGGACACCAAAATTGCATACATCCATGCCATCTTGTGTAAACCGCAGAAGACGATGAACAAGACATTGAAGAAACAAAGAAACTAAATATAAAGGAGGAAGCAGAAGTGGTTGATGAACCGACCAGAGGGGGGAGTGTAGAGGAGGTCCCAGATATGGCATGCACCCCTGCCCGCCATTGCGAGTTGCCAGTAAAATACTCGCCAAGGTGTGTGACGTATGAGGAGCAACTGAACCAACAAAGAGCGGCATTGGGCCTCTGCCCTGTTTACAGTAGAAGATCTGTACCTCTCGAGGCGCCCGTAACCAGACAGCCCTGGGCAGCACGGTACCCAATCAGACAACCCTACCAGCCGCTGATGCGAAGCGATGATTACTTACAGACTGTCCACGAGGAGACACAAAGGGCCCTAAGGGAAGGTAAATGGTAACGAAATGTGGGCCTGGCCAAA
Source organism: Ambystoma mexicanum (assembly GCF_040938575.1). Lineage (NCBI taxonomy): Eukaryota > Metazoa > Chordata > Amphibia > Caudata > Ambystomatidae > Ambystoma > Ambystoma mexicanum. Next base: position 111,033,135 of record NC_090927.1, read on the forward strand.
CTTGCACAATGGACTAAGGCGACTCGCCAACGCAAGTAACCAAGAAAACAGGTACATGAGACACGAAAGACAACACGATGTTGAAACATAAAGAAACGTTATAACTGAGAACCAAGATGGAAGAAGAAAACCAGCTGATGTGTGTAAATAGGCTTGAAACACAAGAAGCTAAGAAATTGACACTGCTTGCATGCTTAGTAGAAGAATAGAGTGGCAAGCGCCAGCTATGTATCTACCTCAAGAAAGCACAATGTGCACGTGTGACTCCATTTTGTAAAGCAGAAATACACCCAGGCGGCCAAGGCCTGACTGGCCGAGTTTCATATCCAAGCTCAAGCCAAGGAAAAGAGTGGAATTGAAACTTAACAAAGGATGAATCAGGCCTGGGAAATCGAGGTCAACCCAAGAGGGGAGGCGACCTTCAGCAGTAGAGAGCTGAAACTTCAGAGCATACCAGCCTGCCCCGCGAAGGTCAAGATAAGGAGGCCCAGGCAGATGGTGGAGCTACATGGAGAATTAAATACACAAAAAGCTGGAAACTGAAGCAGATTCACGGTGAACCAACACGTGACCAGCCAGGCGCAAAGATGTCACCCAGATCCAAGGGTGCCATAACTTTTCCTGATAAGAGACTACAGTTTCGAGGCTTTCCTTAGCCAACTAATTGACACATCGCCCTAAAACATTGATTGATGGAAAGGAGGGAGGTTGAATCTTGGGACACTAGGCACCTGGGTGTCCAGCCTGCTAGCTGCTAATTAAAGTGGAGATTTATTTTTAGGGGTGTAACTTACCCAATCACAAGGGACCATGTAATCTAGGGTCCTATAGACACTGTAACCAATAGGACGTAGTACTTGTAGTGACGTCAGTCAAGTGTGATATAGAGGGATGGGCGTAGACGCCCACCTGATAAGAGTTAACCAATCCGCATGCGCTATTGTCATATATAGATATAGCACCTATACTTAAGTTCCCTTTCCTAACCAATTATATTGCGTGACGATTTTTTATGGAATTAGACGTCAATGATGATCAGTTTAGCCTATAAAAGGCTGTTTGACTGCAGTTCGAGGAAGTCGGAGCGAGACAGGTGTTCGCAATGCTGCTGATTTCCATATGCTGAGGTATGTATCATTAAACGGACTTCCCTTTGCCAACTTATTGAGTCCTGGTTATTGAGTTGTGCTGGAGTATGTGAATCCTGCACCCTGTTCTCACATGGTGCAGCTATCTTGTATGCAGCAAAACAGAAAGGTGATGGCTGGAAGGTTTTGAATTAATCATAACCACGGGCAAAGCTCTGGGCAACCCTCCAGACCATCGTTTTTCAGCCTGCCAAGCCATTACAGAAGGGGAAAAACAATATGCAAATCAGGCTTGGTCCTACCCAAAAAGGGGCAGTCCAGCCCGAAGTGCTAGGTCACATCCCTTCTGCACGAGACCACAAGCATCCCCAGACATATTTCAGCCTTGTTGGGCGTCATCAGTGAGGAGTAGCTTGGGTCTCTAGGCCCGGCAGACTCGGGACCCACGTCTGGGCATACCCGTCCCACTCAGGGTGACTTTAGCAAAACAGAAAGGTGATGGCTGGAAGGTTTTGAATTAATCATAACCACGGGCAAAGCTCTGGGCAACCCTCCAGACCATCGTTTTTCAGCCTGCCAAGCCATTACAGAAGGGGGAAAACCATATGCAAATCAGGCTTGGGTCCTACCCCAAAAGGGGCAGTCCAGCTCGAACTGCTAGGTCACATCCCTTCTGCACGAGACCACAAGCATCCCCAGACATGTTTCAGCCTTGTTGGGCGTCATCAGTGAGGAGTAGCTTGGGTCTCTAGGCCCGGCAGACTCGGGAGCCACGTCTGGGTATACTCGTCCCACTCAGGGTGACTTTAGCAATACAGAAAGGTGATGGCTGGAAGGTTTTGAATTAATCATAACCACGGGCAGAGCTCTGGGCAACGCTCCAGACCATCGTTTTTAAGCCTGCCAAGCCATTACAGAAGGGGAAAAACCATACGCAAATCAGGCTTGGTCCTACCCCAAAAGGGGCAGTCCAGCTCGAACTGCTAGGTCACATCCCTTCTGCACAAGACCACAAGCATCCCCAGACATGTTTCAGACTTGTTTCTTGTCCACCCTGCGCAGTCTTATTCCCACATTATCCGAGGTGACCTACTGCATGTGACACATCTGGTACACGTTTCTGAAAGGTCCCATCAGTGTAGCAACCCCACGCGGGCCTACACGCTCTCTGCAGACCCGTGCTTCCGGGCAGCGCAGCATTAAGCTGCATCAATATGGTAATCGCGCAGTCTGCGCGCGGGGCTTGCTGGCCATTACGTTCCTATTGCAAACGTAATGCATTCATGTCATGTCACTGGTATCGTCTGTGATTGAAAGAAGGCGCGTGAGTGATTTACGCGCCTCCTTGTGAGACAGGAACTGCACACGCTCTTTTCCAAAGATGGCGGCGCTGCGGTCTCTGCCCTCCCAGCGAGTAAGCTTCTTGTAGGGTCAAAGGGCAGCATTTCACTCCTCAGGTAATGATCGTCCTAGTCCACATCTCAAGATGAGGTGGGGCGCTGGAAGGACACCCTACTTCCTTTACCCGAAAACGCAACACAAAAACCCTGTGAGTTTACAATCAGGAAATGATCTGATCTAGTGGCCAAGTGGTCGAATGTGAAAGTAATAATAATGATATCATATTTGTACATAGCATTTAATCCCTGACTCCTCCTCCTCCTTCTTAGCGCTAAAACTATAGGAACTATTACAACCCACTTTGATTTCACTCAATTCATATAAAGATGTGAGGCTGAGCTGCCCTACTGGGGTTTGGACTTGTGAAGTGCATACAGACACCCCATGTGTTAGGCGAGCTATCCATTCAAGCTAGTGTGAGAGACATGAGTTCAAGGCACAGGTTGCACATTACCACAAAACGTGAAAAGTGCAGTTCCTCTCCTGATGGAGTGTTGAGAAAGAGGTGAAGCGCAGTATTCTGCAAACCCAAAAGCGTTTGCCAACTACCTGGGATTAGACAAGTATGAATTAAAATCAACTCAGATGAACACCGAATGATAATGTTGTGTTATTTGCATAGCGTTTTCACCAAATAGCTTCACAGACAACATGTTTACATACAGTATCATGCCACCAAAGTTGGTACTCATTTATCGACTTCGGAAGAATGAAAGTTGGCCATGCCGGGATTCGAACCTACTGTGATCACACACAGATCACAGCAGTGAGCGCTGAACCTGCAGAGCTATCTTACAGGTGAACGCTTGAAATGATCCGCATAGCATGCTTGTCTGTACTGCACAGGGCCTCAGCCCTTTCTGACCACAGACGTGGGAGGTTGACTGGTGCAGTGAGGCGCCAGCTGTAGTAGGTGGCAGGCCACGCACCTAATCTGCTAGAATAGGGAAGGAACTATTGCCAAAGAGTGGGTGTTGGACAGAAAGGCGGGCATAGTTTCTGGCACTACTGATCGGCTGCCGGGTTATTCCTCTGTCAAACGTCATAGCTGGTGGTGGTGGCAGACAGACCATTTCAGGTAAGAACAGAAATCTGCACCACCTTAAAGTAGGTGGGGACGGTGGTGGTCACGCGGCCCGCCTCACTGGTGCTGAGGGGACCAGCACCATGTTGGCGTGCTCGGGTCATCCGGACTTACTTGGTTGCAGGGTAGGACCCTGTGAGGCCGTGGAGACAGTCTGCGTGCCGGAGCACCAGGGATGCCTGGAGCATCCTGGATGGTGAGTGCCTGAGGTGGACCCAAGGCACCAGGCTGGTCTGGGGGGCCCAAACCAGCAGGTTCCACACAGTGTGGGCCTGCAGGCCCAGAATGAGAGACAGAGACAACAGATGTTCCATAGTCAGAGTCTGAAGCCGTTCTGCTGCACGTGCCTGCAGGGGCTCCTTTTATTGGCTTGGGCCATGACATAGTCATGGCCCATCTTAAAAGGGCAATACACTTGGGTGACACATCCCACTCCTCCGTTTTCATAACGAACAAAAGAAACGTTGCTGAAACATTAATGATCCCTCCGTTACAGAACGACAATACGTATATCACTTGGGAATTATGGGGTAGGCAGATAGTAGGATATGCCACTGACACATACATAGGGACTCCGGTTGTTGCAGATATAGAACACATATCGAACACTCTAAACATATTCAGCGGGTGACCGTCGTAGTTGGCGAACTGCTGGTGGTATGTTGGCAGTTCTACCACATTTTACAAGACCCTTTATCTACCTGGGGTAAGTGGAACTTCAACCACTGAATGACGCCATTGTTAGCTGCTGTCACCATTTAGGGCATGCCTACAAAACTACGGATGGGAGCACGCCATCACATCCATTTAACTGGGACCACTTTAAGAATATGATCTACATGCAGGCCCCCAGCATCTAAACACATGCCTGATGAGTCTCTTCCAAGCACCTGCAGGATTGCAGGAGACCAGTGCACATGCTTCAGGGGCCGTTCAGGATAGTCACTACCACGGGTCCAGGTCTGTTGATGGTACAGTTCAAAGGCCGGCAAAGCCACACCTGGGGGCACCCGGGGCCACATCGGCTTTGTCCCTTGATGTTGGGGCAGGCAGCGAGACGCGGGTAGCAGGGCATCTGGGCTACGCCACACGATGTTGACAGGGAAGGGGTGGCAGCATGTTACTCACTCCCCTTTTCCTTGGCTACGCTTCCCCAGGCAGGAGTGCCACTTAGCTGCAGTGGCACAGGAGGGCACACAAGCACTCATGCAGTGCTGCAACCCTCAATTGCCCATTGCACCACCTCTTGGTGGCAGGTATCAGGGCTGCATGTGTTTGTTGGTCGGACACAGGCGACAGGGTGTCTGGGCCACCTTTTCCCCTCCCGCAGGCGGGAGTGCTGCTGTCTCTTCTTTTTCCCCGCAACCACTGTGGCAGGGTGTCACTGGGGGCAGGGTGTCGCTGGTGGCCGGGTGTTAGGGCCACTTTCTGTGCAGGCAGTGCGACACTAGTGGCAGGGTGCCAGGGCCACTTGCAGGCGGGGCAACACAAGCGGTGGGGCGTTGAGGCCACTTGCAGCTTCGTTCTCTCCCCCAGGCAGGAGCTGCATCCATTTGTTGCTGGCTCTTTGATCAGCAGAGGTCCTTTGTTTCAGCGCTACAGTTCTGTTGCTGTGTCATGACGTGTAGCTCTGAGACACTCATCACTGGGTTGGTCAGAATTGCTGGCTCAGGATTTCCAAGGGGTGGGGCCTCTCCTTCAGTCTCTGACGTGGAATGCCTTGAAATTCACCGCTGGGCGGCCCTGGTTGTTTTACTGTGGACTTGGTCTGCCGACATGGAGTGCTGCACTATTCATCGCCTCATGACCCCGGGTCTTTTGAGGGCCTTGTCCTTTCCTTCCTTCATGCTCCGACCCCCACCCTGGCCGCACGGCACCCTCCTCTCAGAAGGCCATGGCCAGGGAGGATCCGCCGATAGGGCGCCAGGCATGGAATCCACCCCCCTCTTCCAGGGCGGTGGATGCCGTTCCTCCTCCTTTTTTCTTTTTACAAAATTAAATGAGAGTCAGCAGGGACGGGCACATCGCAGGGCTCTACCTCCTCTTCGTTGCCATTATTGTGGGGCTGGCGGTGGTCATGCAGCCAGGCTCACTGGTGCTGGGAGGCCCAGCACCGTGCCGGGGTCATCTGGACTTACTTGGTTGCAGGGTAGGATGCTGTGAGGCCGTGGAGACAGCCTGGGTGCCGAAGCATCTCAGATGTTGGCCGCATCCTGGATGGTGGGTGCCTGGGCTGGACCCAGGGCACCCGGCTGATCTGCGGGGCTCAGACCAGCAGGGACCTGCAGGGCTGTGATCACACGGCGTGGGACTGCAGGCCAGGGCTGCAGGACCGTGATCACATGGTGTAGGCCTGCAGGCCCACAATGAGAGACAGAGACAACAGATGTTCCATGTTTGGAGTCTTCAAAGGGCAATACACTGGGAGGTGCACATGACATTAAAAGGTCAATACACTTCGGAGGGTCACACATCACACCCCAGCAAGACCCTCTCCATGTAATTAAACGCACTGGCCCAAATTGCAGCCTGACGAGAAGAGCGGACTTGCTCTGCGAACGAAAACAAACCTCCTACAACAGAATACATGAGGATGAATTGCGATGACGCCCTTATGCAAAGAATGACATTGAAAGGGAAGAGGAGGGAAGGAGAAACACGAAGAAAAATGAGGGAAAAGGAAAATTAAGGAAAGAAAATATCAACTGTTAAAAAAGAAAATGGTTGATGGCATTGGGAGGGTGGGAGTAGCCCTCCAAGTCTAGCAACAAAGAGGATGCCATGATCGCTAAAAATACAATTGTCAAAATCATCAATTCCAGCAACTCAGCCTTTTCACATACAACCAAACCATTCATCAATGGGCATGAGTTAAGGCATTGAGTCGGTGCTGCATTAGCGTGAAAGAGAAATGGCGAGCGGTCTTGCTGTGTAATATAGGCCAGCTGACCCTCGGAGACTAGCAACCCCATGGCAGAGCCAAAATGTGATCCCTGACCCATAAAGGTGTGTCCTAGCTTATTCCTTAAAACTAGCCCCAGGGACCCTTCTCCCACCCAAGTAATGTAAACTAGACATCTCTCTAACAGGGAGATAGAGCGCCATAAACCAATGACACTGTGCGGGTCGCGGGCTGTGTGGTAGATATTTATGCAGCAGCCTAAATATTATCCTCCCAAATCAAAAGTGGCACACTAATTACTCAATTTATCAGTTATTTCACTACCACTTCCCCCAACTCTTTCACACCACTATCAGCCCTCACACAAGTGCAATAGATAAGCCAAGAATCAGGCCAGTGTGCAGAAAGAATATATATTTATTTATAAATAGGAACATTAATATTTACACAAAATCACACAACACACCACCACGCTCTGTGCTCAAAATGATTTCCTGACAATTCACTTTTCACACAAATTGAAAACACCAGGTGGTTTAGCATAGCACATATCTCAGACTCTTTAACCCCACAACATGTACAGTTTTCCTTCTTTGGTTATTTCCAACCTGCTTACATAGAAACACAGGTCTATGGAATACTTCAGATAGCTGGGTCACTCACAACATACTCTTAATGTACAGAATTGGACAGCACACTGGACATAACGGAACACATTCAACTTCACCATATACTTTGCATGAGGTTTACTTTATAACATGCAACACTTTTCCATCGGAAAAAGCAATTTCATACATGGAGCACACTTTATTTATAATCTCCCTGCACACTTAGCAATGCTAACATTATTGGAGCACAACAGACTATAAACAACAAAACACTTATATATAAATATATACATGGAACTCTTCTTCCTTCACCACTACGCAATGAAGAATATCTCTTCTACCAAGAGTCACTTTCTCACCCTCTGTAGAGTGTATGCTTTTAATTGGGGACTTCACTCTTATTTAATTTGGCAAGACACTTTTCTACCCCAGGACAAACTTATAAATTCTGTTTACATTTAACACCCCTTTGCTTTAAGGCAGGGTCTGAGGGATGGTGAGCAGTTAGGAATTTTGTTTTTATAAGTGCACCACTTCTCTTTAGGGGATTTTGGAGTTTGTCACAATAAGGTAAGGCCCCCCAATTATTTTAAATGACTGTAACTTTAATCATCGCTAGAAGAGAGATCAGAGGTTTCGAACTCCCCCGACCCCCCCACGTCCTTTGACTATATGAACGTTAATTAAATTATGACTTAATAAAAATGCTAAGGATCTACTAAGTCGGCCCACCCAATCAAGAAGGGGAGCATATTAAATCAAACAGACCCCCACAAGTCTTGTTTCTTTGGGTCTCTTACATAGAATATCTCTGGGGTTTGTGCTCAGGAAAAGACACCACATCCTGGATCATCTCATGGGGGAAAGGACAGGGATCTGGTCAGACTCCAACTTCAGTCATGGATAGCCTCCAGCATCAACTCCCCTCAATTTGCCTCTCCTTGTAAGGATCTCAGCTTCTGGGTGCAGTATAGGAGAACTGGAACCCCATGTCTTTTTTTTATTCAATGTAAAAGTGATATCCAGCTCTTTGTGTACATTTCTTTGTTCCTCATTTATCGTGAGGCCACCGTCTGACGAAGTGCACTCCCGGACTTCTAAAGCTATGGAACGACCACCCTAGCATAATATTTTCAGTCAGTCCAATAGTGGAAAGTATCACAACTTTTTTGTTTGCTGCAGATAAAAAAAGAGTGAATTGAGAAGGAATTATAAAAAAATGCTTGTCTTTGACAACTGGAGGGCAGAATAACTTAGGAGCCCAAGGGCCACTCTGAGTTCCTTAAATACAATGATCACCAGGAAGCAGATCTCCAAATGGTTAATTAACTAATGATTGATTCAATATACTCCTCCTATCCTTAAAATAAGGTCTTAATACCAAAAGAGGAACATTACCAGTAGATGGGATACAAAAACTACTGGTGTAATAGCTCAGAGAGTTGATGCAAATACCGTAGAGATTTCTTTGCAACATGCAAGCCACAGGACTGTCTCAACTGTCCACTTTTTCTAGGTTGATAAAATAAGTGGCACGCGTCTTTTGTAATAGCGGTCTGGTACAAAATATAAAAACCTCAACACTCTTGAGCAGAGGTCTGCAAACTTTAGCTTCCAGATGTTTTGGACTATAGCTCTCTTCAGCCCTACCTGGCAAAGTCAATGGTGAGGTATTATGGGAGGTGTAGTCCCAAAGTGAGTAGGACGTGTCTTATAAACACAGCTATTGTTGATAAATTGTTTGTGAGTTATCCATTCCCCTTATCCCTGCCCCATCTGGATATACCATGGGCCCTGGCACCTGCAGACTGACTGAGTAGCAACAGTTATCTATGTAACCCTCGACCCAAATAGTCACCGGCTCGGTGGAGGAGGTTGGGGGGGCTACACTACAAATTATATATGTGGTAGATATACATATATATATTTACATATATATTCAATGAAAGCAACTTTAGTTAATGATCAGTTAAGGTAAAAAACGTATTTCAACAAACCCCTGGAAATTCCGCTAAAGCCACCTTAATTTCGCGCCCTCTGTTGCGCAGCCTATGACCACAGTGATGACATCACAGAACACTTCACTGATGACATCAGCTCTCCACTCCCCAGCGGTCAGTGTAGAACCCCTGCACACAGACACAGTTTATTCCAGTTTATAGATGGTCCTTCAATCGCAGACCCTGCCCTTGGACAGCTGGTGCTGTCTCTGTGCTGCACTCTATGTTTCTCTCCACGATGCCTCTGCACCCTTCTTCTGCCCCTGCTGTGGAACTCACTTTGTCCTCTTTTACCATTTAACGCTCATACTCCCTTTAATCTCGCCCCGGGTGGTGGGACTCCTCCATCTCTCACTCCTTCATACTTATAATTCAGATATCATCTTTTACCAAACTACTAGAAAGGAAGGCTTCACAAGTAGTGATATGATGCATGAGTAGCTGATGGCTATTGTTCACAATGTACTCATTGTTATGCACTATTCTCAAATGCTGAATCATTTATGTAAAAACGTATGCATGGCTTAAATATGTGCAAATACCTTGAGTGATCTTATGTCTGAAGCCATCATTTAATCACTGTTGTCATGTATGATGTTTTTAGTGATTGCACCCCTATGTCATCAGTGAAGTAATGCATGATGGTATTAGTGATGTAATCAGTGATGTAATCAGTGAAGTCATCTGTGATGTCCTCATTGTGGTCATAGGCTGAGCAGCAGGGGGTGTGAAGTTAAGGTGGCTTTAGCTGAATTTCCAGGATTTTTTTGCAATATGTTTTTTACCTTAACTGATTATTAACAAACTTTTTTTCATTGAATTTCAGGGGTTTTGACTGTGCCCACTGTATTTTTTAAATCACTCACAGACGACAAGCCATGGCCAGTGGGCACAGATGTCCATTTTAGAACACTACCAGACCACTAGCCATGGCCATTGGCCATGCCCAGTGGGCACTGTATTTTTTAAATCACTACCGGACTGCTAGCCATGGCCTGTGCCAAGGACAGTGGGAACAGCCTTCAGCCGTGCCCAATGTCCCTTTGAGAACACTACCAGACCACTAGCAATGGCCTTCGGCCCTGGCCAGTGAGCATTGTATTTTAAAAATCACTACCAGACCACTAGCCATTGGGCACTGATATTATAAAACACGTTTGCATTCCCATTGAGCTCCCCTATAATACTATACCCTCCATAATGATATTTACTATGCCATTGTGACTCCCTTCTAATAAATATTTCTTTTTGGGGTTTGCAACAGGAACGCGCCAAGTTAAACTGGTCCCAAGTTCCCCAATGCGTTGAATTTCAGGGGTTTTGTTGTGATACGTTTCTTACCTGAACTGATCATTAACTAAAGTTTTTTCATTGAATTTCAAGGGTTTTGTTATTTGTCATTCGCTCTGCCCACTGCTTATTTTGGAACACTACCAGACAACTAGCCATGTCCTTCGGCCATGGCCAGCGGGCCGTGCCCACTCTATTTTTAAAACACTTGCAACCCATTGCTCAAAGACATTCATCAATCACAGACTGATTTTGACCTATTTTGATAGTGGTATGTTTATGTATAAAAGATGGCAGGCTTTGAAATCTTAATATTTTAGGTAATGTATAGTTAGATTACGTTATTTGCCAGGAATCACATACTTTGGTTAACCAGCGTGCTACAAGCCTCTTGTTTTATGGCCGGGCTCTTGGTGACTGTGTTGATACATTGTACAACTACAACCAACTATATTTAAGCAGCACTGAAAAGGTAAAAAAAATGACCGGCTGTAAGAATAACATATGCCTAGGAACATTTCAAAAGCTGGCACCCATGAATGTACACACAGTAAGTGAACATATATATTAAAGTGAAATATACAAATCTAATTCAATTGACCATGCCCTTATAAGAAAGTGTGCTAGACAAATAGCATTGAACTTTTTAAAGAACACCAAAAAAAACGACTTGAGGAAGGAAATATCCCAATAAATATGCTGGCAAAGTATAAAAGGTGCTCACCTTTTAAACCCAGCAATCAGTAGTGCAATATTCCCTGGAAAGAAAATCCCAATATGAGACAAGTGCTTCTGGTCTTATGTCTAAGCGTCTGCACTGGGAAAATGACAACCTGAGTAAATTCCTGGTAGCCAAATACTTGAGCAAGCTAGACAACATCAAAAAAACATAGGGTTGCTTCCACCCTCTTAAAAAATGTTACGCTGTAATGACATCATTGACATCACAAATGTCATTGATGACATCACTGATGGCATCACATATCTAGGCCATCACATAGCTAGGCCACTTGATTTTGTTCACTGATATATCTAGGCCAGGTGTTTTGTTCACTGAAAGTCAGAATATCAAAATTCAAAAGGTACTATATATCTAGACGTTAACCTTGTTGTATGTTCGTAAAGTAATTTTCTTAGGGTTTTGTATGAGCTTATGATGCACATACACGGGGCAATACGCAGGCCTCAAACACACAATTCATTTGTATACATGAAAATGAACTTGAATATTATTAACATTTTCTGGTGATGTTTTTTCTTTCTTCCTTACTTTAGTTTCCCTGTATATGCCTCTGATTTGTATGCATTGTGGGTCTTCATATGTATTGTTTGTACTAATACAGGTGTGCAGTAAGTCTTGAATTGTGAGCTATTTACTCCATGTTTAACATTACTCAAAACTGTGATACGGTAGCATTCATTATTTTTACTATTGAAAATTACCAGATTAAAAATATTCTACTTCTATGGTGCATGCTGCTGCCTTTGCCTATGTGTATATATAATGATGTTCCTGTGTTAAGAGCAACACTCTAATATGATATTTTGTTTAGATGAGTACATTCTTTAATACATGAGGTACTTCATTATAGGTCTCCTAATCACCTCTAACTGGTTGCTACCAACATTGTTAACACAACCCTTTGTAGGAACTTTTCATGCCAATTAATTTAATATGTGATGGCATCAGTGATGTCATAAATGACATTTGTGATGTTCATCATTGATGTCCTGGTTGTTAGTGTTAGCAGTCCACGGTGGTGGTGCAAGTTGATTAGTTTACCATAACTGGCGAATTTCTGGGGGTTTTTGGTTTTACTTGTAACCTTAACATCCCTTTAACAAAGTTTTTTCACTAAATTTCATAGGTTTGTATTATTGCAACTTAACCATAACGTCCCTTTAACAACGTTTTTTTCACTGAATTTCATGGATTTTTAACAGTGCACCCTAACTTGCCACAACTTCCTAATTTAATACTTAGTCCCAATATAGCCACATTTTCGACCGATGTACAACGTTTTAACTTAAAACTGTGGCATTCCCCAACTTCTGGCAACATTTTGAAAACTTCTATACACTGTTTGCAACTTGTTCCACTGTTTTTGTGGTCGCTGATGTTCATGAATGTCTGACGTCACTGCGGACAGTGTCACGTGACCTTGCAGGGGCACAGCATGATGACATGTTCACAAACGCGTCCTCAGTTCGTGAACTGGTCCGTGCTTTACGAATATTTTAAAACCACATTTCAATCTGATCTAGGATGTTTTAAACAGAAAATGTACCCTTGTACAGCTCCTAAACCTACTTCTTACTGATTATCCATTTGCAATCCTAGGACACAGCACATACTTGGAAGGATGTTAGCAGAACAGCTATTTATCTTCACAAATGGTATCAGCTATTGCCATCCCTCCTCCCCAGGAGCCACCACTACCACTTGCTGGAGTGCCTAGACAACGGAAGAAGCACAATAATTCAGAAAACAATCAAGAGGACCAGGAAGATGAGGTAGAGGAAAAGGTATTAGAATAATTGTTTGTTTTTATTTGATCGAATGATATATTTGACCGAATTTGGTGAAGTACCATTCGATCGAATAAAAACAAACAATTAGGCTGATACATACCGAACATGTGGAGCGGGGGTTGCTGGGGTGCCCCCTACTCCCTATGATCGGTATGTATTAGCCTTGGGGAGCTGCGGGGGTGTCCCCCGCTTCCTCAATATTGGAGGTGGGGGATGGATAAAAATTAAAAAAGGGACCCTCCGGCATCAGATCTGACCTGCGTTAGAGGGACGGATCTGACGCTGCAGGGCTGAAGTGGACCAGGCAGCCAGTAAACAGGTAAGTAGGGAGGGGCTGAGGTGTGAGGGTGGTGGTGTTTGATCATCTGATAATTGATCATATGCGGGCTGTTTTTTTTTTAGCAGTTTGCCGCGATCAATTCTCAGACGACCAAACACCACAAAACCGAGGAAATGCCTACCTCTAGCACCCAGAGAGAATCATTTGCCTTTGGTACACCGTTGGCGGTGTACCAAAGGCTAAAGATACCAAGGTAAAATGCACTGAGACAGTCGCGGGAAACCTGGACAGTAGTCCTATGGGACCACCTTCATGCACCATCACACCAAGTCAAACCACCACGATCCCCGGAGAAAGGCTGTTCCTTTGTTAGGAAGTAGTAGGCTGTCTTCCTGTACCTCATCTTCCTCAACCAATACTGTCACCACAAAGGCTACTCCTGTGGGGCAGCACAAGACCCCACCAGCTACTTTGCAAGCTATAAAAGAGGCTGTTGATTCATATCTTTCAAAGACAAATGTACTTTGTATATACTGCAACACCCCAGTCTGTAGGGGGGAGCAGATTCGAAGTGCTTTCAAGGCTGCGGTCAAGGAGCATGAGAAACACTGCCCTCTACCTTAGATTTAATGCACACCCAACCTCCTCCCCTGTTCACCTGCCCCTCCATAGCTGTCCTTGCTGCCCCTTCCCTTAGTTCCCTACCCACCTTACTTCTGGCCCCTACAAACAAAAACAAAAAAAGGGTTCCTTTAGGAACCACGTTTTACACTTAAAAATAGAAGTAAAAAATCTTATAGACTCCATCTACTTTCCATTTTTCAGTAAAGTAGTTAGACTCAATTAGATTCTCCAGCATTCCCCTTAGCATGTTGTACTATGCTAATGGGAATACTGGAGAAGAGTATACTAGAGATAAAGAAACATTTTCTGTTCCAAATACCTTTCTCTAGCATATAATAAAGACCATAATCCATGGGCCTTTTTTTCTATAACTACAAATACTCTTGGTTGTTATTTTATAGTCCTTATACCCACGGCTGTCGGGAAAACAGCAACACCCTAAATGCTTCCCTGCCCTGCCAGACCCTCAACAAGTGCCCACCTCATGTGTGCCTGCTCCCCCATTCCCCTGCCCTCACCTATTGGCCCGACCGCACTCACTGTAACTGTGACGCAGTTTGTTATGAAATGTCGGCTATTCACAGCTATTCTGTCTGATAGCAGAGGTTACAGAAAAGCTTTGTGTTGCAAACTTAGTACCTACACCCCCTCCACCTCCCAACATTCATTTGGTGTCCTATTACCTTCCCCCGACCACCTCTACCCTAAAGGAATTTCCCTGATTTTTTCACCTGGAAAAAAAAGAAGAAGAAGAAGAAGAGGAAGAGGAAGAGGAAGAGGAAGAGGAAGAAGAAGAAGAAGAAGAAGGAGAAGAAGTAGAAGAAGAAGGAGAAGAAGGAGAAGAGGAAGAAGTAGAAGAAGTAGAAGAAGAAGAAGAAGAAGAGGAAGAAGTAGAAGAAGAAGAAGAGGAAGAAGAAGAAGAAAAGAAGAAGGAGAAGAAGGAGAAGAAGAGGAAGAAGTAGAAGAAGAGGAAGAAGAAGAAGAAGAAGGAGAAGAAGGAGAAGAGGAAGAAGAAGAAGAAGAAGAAGACGAAGAAGAAGAAGAAGAAGAAGAAGAAGAAGAAGAAGAAGAAGAAGAAGAAGAAGAATTTAGCATTCATATAGCGCTTCGAACCCTCAGGAATCTGAACGCTGCTTATTATTACCCACGGTGTGTGGTGCTCATTTATCGACCTCGGAAGGATGAAAGGCTGAGTTTGCCCCTGCCGGGATTCGAACCTGCGTCAGCAGGCTCTGCACGGATGTCAAAGCGAGCGCTCTACTCGCTGTGCTGTAGGGCCGGCATTTTTTTTTTCAAAATGACCTTTTCCTGCTTTTTTGTTTTCGGCTAACTGAGGTTATAGCCCAGGCTATGTATGCATTGAGAAAAAAAAAAGATGGTGGCCTTTTCATTTATAATCACCCGGTTTCACCGTGATATAGCTATCTATTTTATAGAAAACAGTGCTGGACAGAATACCCCCAAAACCTAAAGTCAATGCTTCGTGCCCGAGTTGTTTCGGACATGATCCAAATCTGTCCAGCGGTTTTGGCTGTGCGTTCCAGCAAAAATTGACCTTTTTTGTCTATGGGAAATGAATGGAAACTTAGCCGAACTGCTTTTTTTGGTTTCCTTAATACATTTTAATCTTTCCAAAACTTTCCAGTCTGGGGGCAGAGAAGGCTGTGAATTCTTTTTTTTGTGCAATACTTCAGCCAAATCCGTCGCACCAATATAAAGTAATTAGAAATTCATTTTTTTCAACTTTCTATGTAACTCCGTTTTACCTTAACTATAGGGTGGAAACTACCACCCTATAATCTATCCCCTTGTTCCCTTATGAAAGAAAGAAAAAATAAAACACACACAGTGCAGGGTTACTAACAGTTTATTAAGTATGTATATGTCTTTTACTCTAACTCTTGCCTTGCTCACCAACTGAAGGAATTACCAATTTCCCTGAGGATGACTCCAAAGAATGTTGGAAAATCTTTCCTGTGCAGCGACTATAGACTGGTCTAAAGAGAGAAAAGTGACAAAAGGAGCAGAGGAACTGTGGTGCGGCTCCTTGGGGGATGGGGAGAATACTTAAGCAGTGATATGCAATGCCACCATATTTAGAATCATGAAAATGCAATTTGGATCCGCTTTGTCAGTAGACCCCGGAGGAACTTCCAGATGGCCAGTTACAAATGATTCCTACTGGATCTAGTTGAGATTTTGGACATTACACTATATATGGCGAGTAGAAAAGAAAAAGAAAACAGGTTAAATGAATGTAGCACCCGCTTTCCCATCTTCTTATCTTCGCCAGGTTTATTCTTTTTCCTCCAGCAGACTGAGGCTGTGATTCCCTAGACGGGGTCATAGTGTGCCACTCTATGGACAAGTCTAGGTGCACAGAGGTGAGTTGGTGCTCTATAAGCAGAATAGCATAATATAGCATAACCTAGCACATCATTGCATAACATAGCACAGCCTAAAATGGCAGAGCATAGCATTTGCATATGTGTGTCGTTATCTTGTGGCAAAGTGCCTATTAGACAATTTCAGATTAAAATGGATGACTGCCAATATACCCTCAAGGAAAAAAAGATAATAAGATCTCTGTCGTCAAGATTTCAAAATAGTTTATTGTTTTTGAATCAATGTCTTTTTTGTGAAGTTGCTTATGCTTCAAAATAAACATACATGTTTTAAAGTGTATTACTCCAAAATAACCTTTACAATGTCTTTGTAGTATCAGATAATTCTTCAATAAATGTCTTTATAATGTCAGACTCTTCCAAATGTTTTCATCGTTCAAAATACAATGTTCTCTTTTATTGACCTCTTCCAAATTCCTTCATATTTCAAAATATGGTATTTACAATTTTGGTATTTAAAATCCTTTTCAATTACAGTTTTGGTATCAAATTCCTGTTCTGTTAACCTTTTTTTCTTTTTTTGTTAACCTCTTCCAACTTTCATCATGATAAAAAAATATGGTTTTCAAATTCCTCTTGTGCAGACATCAAGTGTCAAGGGATGGTAGGGGACTGTAAGGATACAGAAACAGCCCCCAAGTTCAGGGGTTGCCCAGGAGGCAGTGCAGGTGTGCAACTGGCAGGGGAGGGGACATGGGCCCGAGATCAGAGGGTAACCAGGTGACAAGTGCAGTTTCAGTCAGGAGTTCAGCAGGGGAGAAGAGGAGAGAAAGCAGAAGCAAAGAGGAGGGTCATGAGGTGCTTCCGGAACCAGAGATGGTTCTCCTCAAGATGAATGTGATAGTCCATCCGACTGTTACCTTGCAGCAAAATCGGCTGATTATAGGTGCCGGCGAGGGTAAGTAATTCCATTGCCGGTATTACCGGCACTGGTAATATTGGTGCCGGTAATACCGGCTGTTTATTGCCAGTGGGGTGCCTGAGTTACCTACAGCCTTTAAGTGGTGGTATTTCAGGCCACCCCACTGTCAAACATATAGTTTGCCGGTCTGGAAAAGTACCAGTAAATGTTATTACCGGCACTCATTTTCCAAACTGCCAAACTTGCAATGAGCCCTCACTTGGATGGATGTTAGAGATTTTGAATTTCCTCCAAATTACTGCAGTGTCTATTGACTATGTGGGAATTAATTAAATTATCAATTAATAAGAAAATGCTGGGGATCTACTTATGGATGCCCACTGCAAGAATGTCTATATAGGAGAAGACATTAATTCAAATAGAACCCTACAAAGAGTTTGTTCTGGTGGAGTAATGGACTTAATTCAGAATCTCTCTGGGTCCTGCACAGGTGCATCAGGCCTCCTGGGTAATCTCATGGGAAGTATAGGGACCTGGTTGGACTGCCTCTCCACACTCCATTATGGATGGCCTCCAGCGTCAGCCCTTCTGCCTCTGGTTAAGGATGGTGCCAGTCTCAGCTCTGTCCTCCTTGTCTTTTCTGAAGATCTCCAAAGTGCTGTTTTAACCCTGCTAACCACAACCCAAAATATCTAAATTAATATGGACTGGCTCATTGGCTAATTATCCTAATTTGACAGTGTTTGCTGTTCCCCCTACTCAAGGCCCAGCTTATCCCACCCATCTGAAATGGCATTACTAAACAACTCGGATCTGAATTTAAATATCTCCAACATGACACTTTTCCTTAATTTACAGAAAAGGGTTGCATTTCATATATTTCTAGATTGGTCTGATCATGCTGATCGCAATGAACTGTGTCTGGTGTCGGCAGTGGTTTGCATGTGCAAATGGCAGATTTTTGTGATTCCTATGGAGACAATTAATGTTAAAACCATGACATTTTTCAGACAGGTATCTGATTTCATTAGCTACCATATACATGTCTCCGATCTATAACTTATTCTGTAGAGCTGCAATCAGATTTGAGCTTATAACTCTGGTTCACAAGGTCAAATCTTGAGGAGAGTTGTATCATCAGGTGAGGCTTATCATAAGTGGTTCAGAAATATTTGAGCCATGTCTGTGGCTGTCACGGTTCCCTGTGTTATGGGCAGAATTTGATTCTCCATATAATCCTATGTTGTATATAAAGAGATGCATACTTTCCACTTAGATTAATAAAATTTCTCTTCTTCCGAAAATCTTGAGGTTGGCTTGGGCATCTGCTCTGTGTTGACCTAGTCTGCAATCAAACCTTTCAATATTCTTTCTCCCAGGGCTGATTGACCATCTTTTTCTTTATCTCCTGGTTGCATGTCATCGATCAGCAGATCAGAACACCAAGCTGCATTTTAATTCTGAGTATTTTAGAAATGTCACAATCCATTAGCTGCATTTTTATCTACTCAGCAATGGTCATTCCACCTCCAATAAACCTCCTTCCATGCACAAGCTCGGATCCCTTGCTGGCTCTGTTGAGCTTCAAAGAATGAACCGACTGGAGAGGTGAAGGAATTTTGACCTCTGACCTGATGGGGGAAAATCACTGGGCAGAGCACGACTTTTAGTTCAGTTCCTATGAACAGCAAAATGAATGATGCTTTTGAATTCTGCATTTTTCTACATGGGACTTGCATTGGTGCTTCCCTTTGGAACAGCCTCCTGCCCCTCTCAGATTTGAGTGGGTCCTCCTTAAATTCCAGACAAACTGCTCAAAACTCTGCTCTTCTCTACCTCCTTCCCTCTATCCCTTCCTTGCTAATCACCCCCCTGCTGCTGTGACCGGTGGCCTGATCTTCATGAACCTCACAGGCTCTCAGGCCCTTCCCCCACGTCATTGGTAGCACCCCACCTCCCTCTGCATTGACTCCACATACCACCCTTGAGAGCTGCCTGTACTAGCACTTAGCCTGAGGTGTCCTCCTGGCTCCCCTTAGCATTTCCCTCTTGAGCCCTCCTCCAGGACTTGTCCACTCCTCTGCTCCCCCTTTCGATCATCCTCCCCTGAAGTTCTTATCAATGCACTTGCACAGCCGAATGCCACATGGCCTAGTAGGACCACAACTGTATATATACATATATGATATGTATATCTTGATTTTCTGTTTTATTTGTTTTCTTTGTTTGAATGTTATATGTGTAAAGTTTTTTACGTATGTTTAAAACTGTACCACATTAATAAATATATATATTATATATATTTGTTGCTTTTTGTTTCTTGACAGTTATTATCTCCCCTGTTCCCATCCCATTTAGCCTTGTTGCGCTTTGAAACACAATTCTGTTGTATAAAGCACCTTACAAATGAGCAATCAATCAATCAATAAATATATGCCTCAAAATACAACATGTACATTTTGCTCCTGCCGCATGCCATAGGTGTCTAACTTTACATTATAAAATACAAATTTGAATTACTCTGGCAATTGAGTTTTGTTTTTCATGTGTTCATAGTTCCATCCAAGCTATGCATAGATATCCCCATGGCAGCTCTCTGTTTTAGCAAGCTGCACTTTAAGCATCAATCACATGTAGTTGGGAATAAGCCTCAGGCTTTTCGGCCTTGTTACTTGAACACAGGGCACACTGAATATTTGTTGTTTTCGTTTTCCGAAAGACAGTATTTAGTTGTTTGACAGTTGAAAGACCAAAGCTGGCATTTTGTCTTCCATTGTACGGACAGTTCACTTTCCATATGTCAGCACCTCTCGACCCAACATTAGCCAGATGCAGCTCACTTTGTTTTTCTGGTGTTGAAATTATGCCACAAGAGTCAGGCAGCACAGTCCGCCATGCAAATAAGCACACAGGCGACTGTGATGACTGGTGCTCAGGTGACATGGAGGCCTGCTGCTCAGGAAGGAGGGAGGTGGCTCCCTCCACCCAAAGTGGCAGGCCACCACTGCTGAGATCAATAATTCAAGTACTATTCAAATGGGATACTGATAACACCTATAATTACATGGCTTAGAAGCTGGAGGAGTCTGTCAATAAGCACTGTGTAAGAGCACAAATGATTGTTATGCTTAGAAGCTGCTTTGTGTGATGGGTTAAGCACTGATAAAAGATGTTACTTGATCATGCAGTGCTCATTGTCAGATGGAAATCTTTGCGCCACTGGTAACCAACAGTGTGCCAAATGAGACTGGAATGGTCACTTTGTTTAACGCAGGCGTGATCAATTCGGTTGCCGGTACGGGGCTGTGTGGGTCTTTCAAAGTAACTTAACCCTAAGACTCATGTGCATGCCATTGCAAAAATCTAACTTAGGCATTACTACATCCATCACCAAAAAGTAGCCACGATAGGGTCTTTCAAAGTGTGATTGAATATGATCTCAATTATTTATTTTGCATCCTCCCCAGGCAGGTTTTTAGAGGTCAGGACCCTAACAGGAGAGAAAGGAAGCCCCTGTGCTTGGAAAGCAGTGTTTTGTTTGTTGTTTAAAAATGGCTGCAAAATAATTATAAAGGGAAAATGCATTCCTACGGGGTAAGATACTGTACTTAAAAAAGTTCAGTCTAGCATAATGCTTTTTAAGAGGTACAGTATGCACACCCTAGTCAACTTGAGAAAGCTCAGTATGTGCATACTAGTGAATTTGAGAAAGTTCAGTGTGTGCATAATAGGGATTTTTAAGAGGTACAGTATGTGCATACTAGTTTACTTGAAGAAATTGAAGGTGTTCAGTATGCGCATACGAGTGAACTTGAAGAAGTTCAGTATGCACCTACGAGTGAAAATGAAGAAGTTCAGTATGCGCATACAAGCAAACTTGAAGAAGTTCAGTATGCGCATACAAGTGAACTTGAAGTTCAGTATGTGCCTACGAGTGAAAATGAAGAAGTTCAGTATGCGCATACAAGCAAACTTGAAGAAGTTCAGAATGCGCATACGAGTGAAAATGAAGAAGTTCAGAATGCGCCTACGAGTGAAAATGAAGAAGTTCAGTATGCGCATACAAGCAAACTTGAAGAAGTTCAGTATGCGCATACAAGTGAACTTGAAGTTCAGTATGTGCCTACGAGTGAAAATGAAGAAGTTCAGTATGCGCATACAAGCAAACTTGAAGAAGTTCAGAATGCGCATACGAGTGAAAATGAAGAAGTTCAGAATGCGCCTACGAGTGAAAATGAAGAAGTTCAGTATGCGCATACAAGCAAACTTGAAGAAGTTCAGTATGCGCATACGAGTGAAATTGAAGAAGTTCAGTATGCGCATACTGATCTTGAAGAAGTTCAGTATGCGCATACAAGCAAACTTGAAGAAGTTCAGTATGCGCATACGAGTGAAATTGAAGAAGTTCAGTATGGACATACTGATCTTGAAGAAGTTCAGTATGCGCATACAAGCAAACTTGAAGAAGTTCAGTATGCGCATATGAGTGAACTTGAAGAAGTTCAGTATGCGCATACGAGTGAAATTGAAGAAGTTCAGTATGCGCATACAAGCAAACTTGAAGAAGTTCAGTATGCTCATACGAGTGAAATTGAAGAAGTTCAGTATGCGCATACTGATCTTGAAGAAGTTCAGTATGCGCATACAAGCAAACTTGAAGAAGTTCAGTATGCGCATACGAGTGAAATTGAAGAAGTTCAGTATGCGCATACTAATCTTGAAGAAGTTCAGTATGCGCATACAAGCAAACTTGAAGAAGTTCAGTATGCGCATAAAAGTGAACTTGAAGTTCAGTATGCGCCTACGAGTGAAAATGAAGAAGTTCAGTATGCGCATACAAGCAAACTTGAAGAAGTTCAGTAAGCGCATACAAGTGAACTTGAAGTTCAGTTTCCGCCTACGAGTGAAAATGAAGTTCAGTATGCGCCTACGAGTGAAAATGAAGAAGTTCAGTATGCGCCTACGAGTGAAAATGAAGAAGTTCAGTATGCGCATACGAGTGAACTTGAAGAAGTTCAGTATGCGCATACGAGTGAAATTGAAGAAGTTCAGTATGCGCATACAAGCAAACTTGAAGAAGTTCAGTATGCGCATACGAGTGAAATTGAAGTTCAGTATGCGCATACTGATCTTGAAGAAGTTCAGTATGCGCATACAAGCAAACTTGAAGAAGTTCAGTATGCGCATACGAGTGAACTTGAAGAAGTTCAGTATGCGCATACGAGTGAAATTGACGAAGTTCAGTATGCGCATACGAGTGAAATTGAAGAAGTTCAGTATGCGCATACTGATCTTGAAGAAGTTCAGTATGCGCATACAAGCAAACTTGAAGAAGTTCAGTATGCGCATACGAGTGAAATTGAAGAAGTTCAGTATGCACATACTGATCTTGAAGAAGTTCAGTATGCGCATACGAGTGAACTTGAAGAAGTTCAGTATGCGCATACAAGCAAACTTGAAGAAGTTCAGTATGCGCATACAAGCAAACTTGAAGAAGTTCAGTATGCGCATACGAGTGAAATTGAAGAAGTTCAGTATGCACATACTGATCTTGAAAAAGTTCAGTATGCGCATACTGATCTTGAAGAAGATCACAATGCACATACTGAACTTTTTACGTTCGTATTTTTTGCACACTCTTCTCTGCTGAGCCCAAACAAGCCAATTAAACTGCTCTATGTCGTGGTGCCCACCCATGGGGATGTGGTGGGTGTCAGTAATCATGTTTTAGTTTGTTTTAGGGCAAAATTACATGCACAACAGGAAATTGGTATTCGCGTGTATGCATTGAGAAAACCAGTCTCGGGCTACTACCAGTTTCAACTAACTCCCACAACTACTAGAATCTAAGAAAACTCATAACACACAGCTATTCTTGTGTTGCCTGGGGTGGGCTATGACTTCGGCTCAAAGTCACAAGAAATATCAAAGAACACCCAGGCTACCTGCGCCCATACATATCACTTGAATCAATATTCAGTTGTAATTGACTGTCTAACACTCTTGTGTTTTTCTTTAAAAGAAAAGTGTATATATTCATCTGTTATTAAAAAAATCCACAACAGCCAACAGATGTTTTGGCCACTTCTTGGCCTTCCTCAGGGCTTCCGTTCACCGTGATCCTATTCACTTGGTTCAGCTGGTTGAAATCCAATGGGATTTCAAAATTCTTCACAATCTAATGACTCCTGGATTTTACACTATATTTAATTTTTGATAGCCACTCTTTGTTATTTGATAGATTAATGAACACCTACTGCTGCAGGATACTCTGAATCGGTTTCGTTTACTGGGTGGTTTAATCCCTGCTCCCTGTTGGGACAGACGCGGCGTTCCATGTGGTAAATCAAAGGAGCCCCTCTGATTGTGATTCAGAGTATCCCGCAGCAGTAGGTGTTCATTAATGGCTTTTAAGAGTTGAGGAATACCATGCCTCGAAGTTGTGTTCACCTTTTACTAATTTGAGCTATAAAGGGGCAACTGTGTTAACAAGATTACAGATGGTATTGTTGTAGTGCATTATTAATTTGGGTTATACCAGGGGCTGGTCAATGTGTTGACTCAGATTGTTAAACTCTGGAAGCACTTTTTCTCAAGCCAAAGTTGAAACATCCTGTGAGGTCGATATTTATATCCTGTTTTCCTGATTAGATATAACTTAGGTGTGGAGAAAAATAAAATGTTATAATTTGACTAATCTAGATCCATGTTGCTGATGCTACAAATGTATAGGTTCTTGAGTAAAATCCAATCTAGGCTACGGCCCTTGTTGTGGTTGCTTTTATCTCTGTCCTGCCTGATGCCTGGGCCATTAAGGATGGTCTGAAGATTTTCGTCCTGATCATCTTCAGGGTAATTATACAATGAGATGAAATCTCCTAGTGTAAGTCACAGATTTTTGTACGAAAGTAGTAGAGTTGTATCTTCCAATTGGATCTCATGATGTAAACAGAACTGTCCACACCTTCTGATTGCCAGAGTGCTGAGGTCCATTATAAGGTAGGTGGGCCTTCCTGGGCAACTTCTTCTCCTTCGACACACATGGTGGTTGTGCGTCCTGGGGTAATAGGATGCAGAATGTATTAAGTCTTGGAGGCCAGTGAGTCTCAAACGTATCTATTGACACGTTTGTACTTTACAGCAGCAGCCCCAGGCCCCTCTCCACTCAGCTGCTTCACTTTTTCAACCTCCCTTTCCTTTTTGAAACACAGCAATCTACTCCTAAACATTGACCTCACTTGAATTTCACTCAATAACAGCCACTACTATAGTATTCATAATTAACCACTCACATATACAACACAACTACTTCCCTTTAATGCATTATCCTTCCCTTTACTGCATTATTTGGACACCCTATCTATACCCTCCCTGTTCCACCTCTCATGCCCCACTATCCCTTAAGCTTTTCACTTACCTCCTCCCTAGGCCGCCATTAAATACAAATTGTACCACTGTCGTAAATGTCTCATTCCCTTCACAACTGCCCACCCACATCTCCTCATTGATCACGTTAGAATTCACAAAAAACCTCACCATCATCAGCTTCACGATTACCCTTGACTATATCATTAGTTCCACACAAATTCCTGGAAAATTCATCAGCCACCACATTCTGTCCACCCTTTATGCATTCCATTTAAAAAACAGACCTTTCATTCCAGTTATCCACCAAACAATTATTTTTGATATACCATCAAGTGCCTTCTTGCAAAATATGGACACCAACGGTTTGCGATCCGTGATTCTTGTAAATGGTCTACCCCATACATAATGTTTATGATGTTCAACTCTGTGCATGCAAGCTAGTGCCTCTCTTTCTAAAATTGAATATCTCTTTTCCGCATCTCTAAGCATGGGAGACGCAAACGCCACAGTTCCCATTTCCTGGCTCACTCGGTTGCATCAACACGCATCCTGTCCCGTTCTCGCTGGCATCAGTATATAAGTATACTTGCAATTCATCCCTGAAACCTGTCAATACTGGAGCCTCCACCAGACTCTGTTTAACGCTCCTAAAATCACTCTCTTGTCTGCTAAATTCTTAATTAACTTTCCATAATATTCAACTGACCCCAGAATAGACGCCACTTCCACCTTGTTTGCTGAATCTTTCATCTTTGCTACTGTCACAATTGCATCGTGCTAAGGCCGCACACCTCCTCCAGACAATTCATGTCTCAGATAATCCACAGATTACCTCAAAAACTTGCATTTCTCCAATGAAATATTAAACATGCTTTGCAAAGAATCCTCAGCACTTCCTTCAATCTCGCATCATGCTGTTTGTTTCCTTCCCCAGATCAATATGTCATCTTGGTAACTCATTACCCCTTTCTTCCTACCTAGTAACGTATCCATCACCCTCTGAAATACACTTGATACCGATATTAAACCAAATGGTATTCTTCTGCATCTATATAAACCAAATGGTGTAACAAATGTAGTTAGATCAACTGAACTCTCATGTAACCGAAATTGGTGATAGGCTGACCTCAAGTCAATCACAGAAAACATTTTAGCTCATTAATCGTAGGCAATGGGAAACTGTCTTATTAACCCCAATTAGGTCTATGCACACCCTTACCTCACCACTACTCTTTCACACCACCACTATTGGACTTATCCATTCTGCCACTTCTGTCTCTTCAATCATACCCCCTCTTTCCAATCTCTTCAACTCACTCATCTTCTGTGTTCAAGGCCACCTCACCATTAATCTTTATGCAGTGTATAAACCCCAGACATCCAGTTTTATTTTTAAACATATCTGAGTACCAAATTTCAACCTCCCCGTAATTACTTTCACTGCCTACACTCTCAGCCACCACAGTCAAACCTAGCTCTGGATGGTCTGGATCCAACATTATCCCCAGGTCAGCCTGTGTGTCCCAAGACAGGATATCACCCCCTTTCCTAGTCACTTGCACCAATCCTGTTGTTCTGCAGTTTTTTAACTGCAATTGTGATTCAAACTCTCCCAGTATGTTTACTGGTGCCTCTCCATACACGTGTGCTGATACTTCTGCCTCTTGTAGAGTACAGCTATTAATTTTCTGCATCCACGAGTCCACACTCATCAACATATAGTCCGCCCCACTGTCTAACAGCATCTTGATTCCAATAAATTCACACCAATGATGGATCAGGGCTTCATTCTCTTTGGTCGAGCATCACCTGCATTCACCACACAGCTCCCATCCTCCTCCTCACATCTGGCTAGTCCCATGTGTCTCAAGGCAGAAGTAACTTCTTGCACCGATCTGCTCTATCCAGACTATTGTCTATAGCACCTTGCAATGTGTCCCTTCCTTCCACTTTCTCTGCAGACTATATGTATCGCAAAACATTCCTTGTTGCTTGCCACATGGTCTGGGCTTCCACATCTGTAGCATTTTTTGTGCCAACAAATGTTCCCTCTTACCTGGGTTTTTGTTCCATCTTTTTCTTCTTCGAATTGGGTGTGTTGGGATCCTTTTCACCCTTTTTGTAAGTCACTGCCATCTTCTCCACCACTTTGAGATTATCTGTCTGTACTTTGTATCGCTGTCCAGCTCCTTCGTGCAGGATTCATTATGTTCCACTATCTTGGCAATCTCTGTTGCCCTTTCCAAAGTTATGTCTCCTTCCCTCCACAACGCCTCTCTGATCTTGTGATTACTACACTTGATCATCATCTGATCCCTTTAGTGTGCTTCTCCGCAGTGTTCAAAACCATAGTTTATCGCTAAGCCACGCAACGGCATAACAAACACTTCAATCGTCTCATTTCGTTTATGCTCCCTCATGGAAAAAATTGCATCTGTTGAGTATTTTATTCTCCTTGACAACAAAGTGCTTGTATAGTTTCAATAAGCCCATATGGAAAGGGGTGCAATCTCCTCATTCTCCATCAGTGAGCTCAGGCAATCTCTTATATATTATTTGTCCTTCATGTCCCAGGCAGTGATATAGCAAGGAATCCTTTCTGTCTGCTGCAAAAATGGCCCGCAAACCCCATGAAGGTATTGCAAGTGTTAATGGAGACGCAGACACCATACAAAGAACGCAACACCAGAGGGATCAAATGCACATCCTCTTTATACGCATCACAAACTCCAACTGCCTTTCTCTCTCCTGGCTCCGCCCCTTCATTTCCCCGCTCCTGCTTCCCACCTGAATCCTGTCTCTCCCTTAAAGGTGCAGAGACCTCTAACATCACTACCGGACAAATGTTCTGACACTGGGCTTAACAATCTTCCACCAGGCATTCTGGTCTCCTGGTTATACGCTGGGGGCATACACTCTTTCCACTGTTTCCTGATGGTTCCAATGTGTCAGATGGATCTTGTATCAGATGTCAATCCCCTTCAGAGGGAATCCACGTGTCGTATCGCGGCTCTCTGGGTTCAGGGTCCGGTTCCGGTGGGAGCAGTTCAGGTTCCTCTCTCTTAATGAGATGTTTGAACCGTGAGCTGTTCCTTATAATTTCATGCTCTGAGTTCTGGGCTGTCACCATGGTTCCTTTGAAAGCAATTACTCCCAGCAGTCGTTGTGAGTATGTTGCATTAGTTTTCCTTGTCACGGCTTGTTGGACGATGACTTCATCTCCGACTTGGAAGTCTTTGGGCACTGCCCTTCTTCTCATGTCTGTGTCTCTTCTTACACGTTCCTTTCTCTCAGTGTCACTCCTGATGATTTCTACACCTGCTTCCTCTTGCCCACTGGTGTTTCTCACAAGGCGGGTGTGGACTTGATGGCGCATAAATATTTTGGTGGGTATCTTGTTGGTGGCTTCATGGGTCGTGTTGCGATAATCAAGTAGTAGCCTACAGAGTGCTTGATGTGGATTGGTGGCTTTTATGCAAGCTCTTTGGACTGTATTTTTAATTGGAGCCATGAAACGTTTGCCCATTCCGTTGGCTTGTGAGCACCTGGGGGGGTGATCTTTTGGTGCGTAAATACCCTGTGCTTTGCAAATGCAGCAAACTCGTGGCTGTTGAATGGGGGTCCGTTGTCCTACTTGATGAATCGTGGGATGCCCCACTCACTGAGTACCTCGTCGAAGGTCGTGGCCACTTGGGGGTTTGCTGTTGTTGGCATCTTCATAACGATGGAAAATTTCGAGTATTCATCAATGAATAGTAAAAGGTATTCGCCAGACTCCATTGGACCATAGAAATCTACAGCTACCCTGTCCGATGGTTGGTCTGGTATGTGTGTCGGCTGTAGCGGGATGGGGGCTTCCGCTCGCTGTGCATTGACCTGGCAGGCAGTTACTTGACCCAACGGTCTACTAGTGTGTCCAAAAATGGGAACCATACGTGGCACCTCAGTTGTCTTTTCGTGTTGTTGGCTCCTCTGTGTTCTTCATGTGCTGTTTTTATGACCTCAGCACTGAGTGTTGCGGGAATGATTAGTCGACATCCCCTTAATAGAATGGAGTGGTGCTTGACTGCTAATTCTGTATGCACTCCCACTAGTCTCTCTAGTTCCTCCTTGCACACTCCCGGGTGGTTTTGGATTGCACGGCAGTAGTCCTTCCATTTATTGTTGCGTGAGAGGCTGATGGCCAATGCCATGGATGGGTCAGGTGCGGATGCAGCCGCAATGGCCTCTAGTGATTTTGTGGGTGGCAGGGTGTTGGCAGCCACATAGTTAATTTATTCAGCATCACCTTTGCAGGTAGTCGGCGCCCCTGCTGGGTGGCGGGAAAGGTAGTCTACCGGATTTTGAATCCCTCCTGGCCTATGAATGATGGTGTTATCAGATTCTTGTATACTGATGCCCCATCTTTCTATCCTGGGTGGCATCTTCGTGAGAGGGTTGCCAAAGAGGGACAGCAGTGCCTGATGGTCCGTGATCAGCGTGAATCTTTTTCCGATGCCACATTGTGGAAATGTTTGCAAGCCCACACCGCCACTAGGCTCACCTTTTCAGCTTGTGAGTAGGCTGATTCTGTGGCCGACAAGGCTCGGCTCACGTAGGCAATGATGTGTCTGGGGTGCGTGTCAGCTCTGCATGTCTGAGCCAAAATGGCACCAAGTACCACTGGGCTGGCGTCAACTGTTATCTCTGTGTGCCAATTAGGGTCAAAGTATGCCAGACGACGTGCCTCAGCTAGGACCGTCTTGATGCTGTCAAATGCTGCCTGCCAATTCTTCGACCAGTCGAATGTTGAGTCCTTTTGCAGCAATATTCTCAGGGTGTCAGTGAGAGAAGCATAGTGCGGGATGTATCATGCGTAGTATCCGGCCATACCGAGGAATGATTGCACAACTGCCACTACCACCTGTGCCGGTTCCTGCAAGTTGGTTATTGTGCTGACTTTGTGCAGGTTTGGTGTCATGGCGCCGTCGAGAAGATGTGACCAAAAAATGTCAGTTTACTTTTGCTGAACTACATTTTTGTAGGTTGAGTGTCAGGCCTGCCTCATGTAGTGCTGCACATGTTACTAGTAGTGCTGTGTCATGGTCTACCTGTGATGTGACAAATACGAGGATGTCATCGCTGTAGTTTAGCGCACCCTTGATTGGTCGAATTATTTGCCTTATGGCCACTTGAAAAATGTCTGCAGCGGAGGAGATGCCGAAGTTTAGGCCCCTGTAGCGGAATAATCCTTCATGGGTGGCGAAGGTAGTGAAGCTTCTTGAATCTGGGTGAAGTTCTAGCTGATGGTAGCCTTGATTTAGATCAAGTTTTGAGAACATTGTCAATTTATTTAATAGCACGATCATGCACTCAATGCATGGGCCAGGGTGGCACTCCCTTTGTATGGCAGTGTTGGCCATCCTCATGTCGATGCATAGGCGTAGGTGTCCTCCTTCCTTGGGTATGATGACTAATGGGGATACCCATGGAGTGGGGCCCGTTGCTGGCTCAATGATGCCATCGCGGAGGAGTTGGTTGAGTTCCTTCGAGACGGCTGCCTGGAGGAGGAAATCTACCCATCTGGGGTGTTGAGGGATGGGTAGGATGGATTTGTTGATATGTAGTCTGACGGGTGCCCCCTTGAGTTTCCCTAGCCCCTTATAAAACTGCGAGAATCTGAGTAGAATTGTCTCCTTTGTGATGTGGTTAAGTCGTTTTGGGTCGATTGAATCACCTCGCACTCTTGGAAGTGCATATCAGTGAGGCTCAGACAGCATGCCATGTGGTAGCTGAGGAGGCAGCAACCTTTTGTCGGGCTCCGGATTACATGAATGGTAGTGTCTAGCGTTAGTCCTTTATGCATCAGGCGCTTTTTAAATCGTCCGATCGAATGTAGAGGTAGCGCTGCTCCCATTTGAAAAATTCTTGAATTGGCTCTTTCGAGTTCCGGCCTCTCGGGCATATGCAGGAATTGTTGTTCCCCCATGATGTTGACTATCTCCCCCGAGTCGACGAGAAAACAGAATTGTTTATTCCCTAAATTGACTGCTACTCTGGGCACCTCTCTCGCTTCATGGTCGTCCTGGATGAGGTTGACATAATCATCCAAACAGCTCTGGTCATAGTCATCTCATCCTCGATATTGGGGGTTGAGTTGGTGATCACCGTAGTCCTGATGTGTATTTGGGGGTTCATCATATTCATCCCCGAAACGGGAGTATTGGTCGTATTGGTCGTAATTCTGGTCATAGTCTTGTGTGTGGGCCTCCTCTATTGCCCTAATGTGCCATCATTGCCCATGGTAATAGGGCCTGTTCTGGTAGGCCATGGACTGGGGAGGGCGGTTGTATGTCCTGCTTTGTGGCTGCAAGTCCATTCGGGGGTTGGGGAATGGTCTCCCTTCCCTGCAGACTGACTGGAAATGGCCTTCTCTGCCACAGTTGGCGCATCTTTGTGACAGTGCTGGGCAGGTCCTTGAATGCAGGAAGTTCTTGCCACACCGGTAGAATTGCCTCTGTGACCTGAACCCTATTTGGTTGGTCGCCCTGTTAGGCGTGGCACCCCGGTCCATGGGCCATTGAGGTATTGGTTGGATGGCAGCGATAGTTTCTCCCTTCTCATGTTTTTCATTTGGGTTTCCCTCAATGGAGGCTGCTTTTGCGCCCACCCTCTCAAAAATTCTCGCCAACTCACTCACTTCGTCAGTGGAGAGGGGTTTCTTCAGCAGTTGTTTCTCTAGGGCAGGCAGCAGGCATCCTTCTATCATGCGCAATCTGATCGCTTCATCCGTGGAGAATGCGTGAAACTGGCAATGTGCGCTCTTCACTCAGAGGCGTGTGATACATTTGTCAATGGTTTCCTCGGTTTTCTTGCGTGCACTGGTTAAATATGTACCTTTCATAGTCTCTGTTAAGTTTGATGATGAGTTTCCTGTTAAGGGAGGTTATTAGCGTGGTGAAATCCGTTTGGTCCTCTGGGCGAGGGTCTTGACGATGGTCTTTATTTTGCCGCCCACCAGATTGATGTACATGTCATGTAAGTTTGGAGATTTTTCCTCTCCCGCTGCTTTCACAAAGTGGTTGAAAGCTTCCACCCATTCGATCCACCAAGGGCCCTTGTCAGCCTGGGGTGTCAGGGTGAATGGGAGTGGCTTGCACAGTAGGGCTGTGTTGGACGTGGTGGCGGGTGGTGGTACCTCTGGATTGCTCATGCTGGCAGGGTGTTGAGTTGTGGTGTGTGCCGCAACCACAGACTGGCTGCGTGGAATGGCTAGTGGGACTGCACCTGTGGTGGTGTTGTGCGTCTCACTTATTTTGCTATGGTGGTGCCTTTTTGCAGAGCACTGTTCCTGGCGCTTTCAGGGGCCAGGTGTCGATGTTGTGGCTACTGCACCTTTCGTGGGGTATGCTCCTCCCTGTGGCTCCTTTATGGAATGGGCCGTGGGTCCTTGTGTAGAGGGAAGGCTGTCGTAGTCTTTATATGTCAATATACACTTATTTTGTTTGATTTATAGGTGGAATCGCCGAGAGGTGGTAGCAAAGGCTGCCGTGTGAAAATGTTGGTGGGATCGCCATCTGCCCCCGATTGTCGGGGTCGCTGTGTCATTGAAATGAATGCTGGGGTGCACCAGCGGGAATGCTTGCATTTACTGTGTGTCCTTTCCTGTTTTTGAATGCAGCGTCTTTAGCTGCCACATGTCCTGTATTGTGTGGGCCGCTGGTGGGCTGCTGCACGGTGAAGTGGCGGACTGCCAGGTAGGTGTGCCTCGGCGGGATCGCCAGGCACTGCAGGGATGCCAAAGGAGGAGCACCGCGTGGGTGTGGAGTAACGGATGGCACAGGATCGGGCATGTCACGGGGCTGCTCCGCATCCCAGTGCGCCGTAATGGAGGCAGATCCCCTCTGGAGGGAGTGGCGGACTGCCACTGGAAGGCGGGCGTGTCGCTGGATCGCTGGGCACCCCGGCGTTCAACGGTGGAGGTGGGATCACCTCTGGAGGGACG
Organism: Ambystoma mexicanum; assembly: GCF_040938575.1. Lineage (NCBI taxonomy): Eukaryota > Metazoa > Chordata > Amphibia > Caudata > Ambystomatidae > Ambystoma > Ambystoma mexicanum. The sequence goes on from NC_090927.1 coordinate 111,065,563, forward strand.
GACAGACGCAGTGGGATCACTGGGTCAACTCAGAGGACTCTGGTGTGCGGGAAACAACCTTGTCGCCAGTTGTTAATGGAGACGCAGACACCATACAAAGGACGCAACACCAGAGGGATCAAATGCACGTCCTTTTTATCTGCATCACAAACTCTGAGAGCCTTTCTCTCACCTGGCTCCACCCCTTCCATTCCCCGCTCCCGCTTTCTGCCTGAATCCTGTCTCACCCTTAAAGGTGCATAGACCTCTAACAGCAAGAAGCCGATTTTCCAGTCATTCACTTTATGTAGGGCTCAACAGGTGCAGGCAAGAACAGAGGTCCTGGTATGTTAGCCATCTTTTTTCTCTAGATTTAACTTTAAACTGCACCTGTGTAAAGATGTTTAATGTCTGTTGGAGTTGTAGGGTGTACAAGGAACCAGACCTCTCTATATTCAATCCTAGCTCTCCACATCTTACAATTAACACTTACTGTGTCTCTACATCCAGAGGCTGTACGGAGCGTCCAGTTGCCAGTTAACGGTGCTCAATGACAGAGATGCTCGATGTAAGGCAATGGCGCTGTGCCATGCGGGCTCACAGCCACAACGAGTGTTCACTTGGTTGCTTGGGGGCCGGCCAGGGTTCCCCCCTCAATGCACCTTGCCGTATTGCTGATTGAAACTTCCCAGAGGCTCACAGTGGCTCTCAAGCCCCGCGCATAGTTCAGGGCCACCCGCTCTCTGCCCCTCATAGTAGGACTGGCGGCCTTTGTGCCTTACCACATTGCTGGCGGAGCACTTCCCGCAACGCAGACAAAAGCCTCACTGTTTTCTTTCTTCCACTCGTTCCACTGCGACAGGGGTGCTCACTCCTGTTACCCACGGGCTTCAGACAGAACCAGGGCTGCTGCTGCCTTTTGGTGTGGGTCTCTTAAAGGAATAGTGCGCTCTAAAATATTATTGGCTAAAAAGATGGCCAATAATCAAAAATATATCTAAAAAATATAATTTTTTAAAGTCCCTATGTAAAGTATTGAGCAAATGAAGCTCAAACTTAAAAATGTGAAGCACTAGGAGGCATCCATTTTGTGAAATGGATGCCTCCTCTGCTTGCCCTTGCGGCACTAATGAAGCAAAAGCCAGGCAGCTGTAATAGACAAAAGCTACCACTGGGTGGCTTTTGCTTCATTGGTGCTGGAGGACAGAGACCAGAGACTGCAGGCACAAAAGCTGCATCTGGGTAAGTGCTCATTTCTTTTTTTAAATAAGCACTAGCTGCGTTTTTTTCCCTAAGTTTTCCAGGCTGGAAGAGCCCAGAAAAATTAGAAAGAAAACCGTAGCTTTTAAAACGTTGTATTTTTGTTTACGGTAGCTTCAGCTTGGAGCTTCAGTTTGGAGGTTTTCTTTCTAAGTTTTCTTTCTAAGAAACTTAGAAAGAAAAAACGCTTCGTTTTTTAATACAACCGCATTGTGTTTCTGCCTGCCGTGGCTATCACTTTGAGTCTCCTGGGTTCCCCCGATGGAGCTCAGGAGACTCAAAGTGAAAGCCGCTGCAGGCAGAAACACAACGTGGTTGTGTTTCAAAATGCAGCGGTGTTTCTGCCTGCGGCAGCTTTCACTTTGAGACTCAGGAGCCCAGGAGACACAAAGTGAAAGCTGCTGCAGGCAGAAACACAACATGGGTGTGTTTTGAAATGCTGCAGTGTTTCTCACTATGGCGGCTTTCGCGTGGAGTCTCCTGGGCTCTCCCAACCCCGAGGGAGCCCAGGAGACTCCAATCGAAAGCTGCCGCAGTGAGAACTACAACATTGTTGTATTTGTAAATGCTGCAGTATTTACAAATAAAACATCATTGTTATTCTGACCTCGGGTTGGGGGAGCCCAGGAGACGCCACGCGAAAGCCGCTGAAGTCAGAATAACAACGTTGTTGTATTTATTATTTACATTGTATTTGTAATTGCTGCGCCTCTGCTTTTTGCCTTCATTTTACGTTTTCTGTGCTTCCCTGGGCTTGGGGAGCACCGAAAACGTAAAATGAAAGTGAAGGCAGCCCCCTCAGCTCTGCTCTGGCTGCAGTAAGCAAAAGCTCCCAGTAGGGGTCTTTTGCTGCTTGTTTAGTGCTGCCAGGCCAGAGCTGAGGAGGCTGCCTGAAATGGCAAAATGGATGCTCCCATGTAAATGCTTTGAGCCTCGTTTGCTCAAAGCGTTTACATAGGAACATTCATTCAAAAATATGTTTAAAGTATGTTTTAGACTATTGCCCATCTTTTTAGCCAATAATATTTTAGAGCGCACTATTCCTTTAAGCTCCTCATCGCCAGTATTAAGTCTTGGAGGCCGATGAGTCACAAATCTATTTTTTGACATGTTTGTACTTTACAGCAGCAACCCCCCACCCCCATCTCTCCTCGGTTAGTTCACATCTGCAGCCTCCCCTTCATCTTTGGAACACAACATTCTACTGCTAAATAGTCTGCTCGCAATCATTATGACCTCACTTGAATTCCACTAAATAACAGCACCAACTAGAATATTAATCATTAACACTTTGTACATGTATACGCTCACATATACAACAGAATGCCTGTGAGGACAGCTTTTCACTACAAGGACACAATGGCACTTCACTTTTGTGAGTTGTTTTTCTTTCTAGTATGAATGCATTGGGTCTCCATGAATTGTCTATCATAGTATCCTGCTTAGTTGTGGTTGTGGTCCATGGATCAACACCTACTTTATGGCATATAGTTAGGCTTTATGCATGCCAATGAAGATTACCCAGGTTTATTAGCTAGGGCAGTCTTAATTCTATTAAAGATACGGACGCGAGCATTATGCTTCAACTTCTTTAATTCAGTCTTTAGCAGTTTCAACACTTAAAACAGAAAATAAACAAATTAATATGTTCTTGTTTTTATTTTTTTAAAACTACTTTTCCCTATCCTTTTCTTCCTTTCTGTGGTCCTTTCCCCTTCCTGTCTCTGCAGCTCTTAGCCACACCCTGTCTGCAAATCCTCCTCTTCTTGGGATACTCTGAACTGATCCATTAATGTCCCAACTGTAGTAACGCAACTCGAAAGTTTACAGTGACCCTGATAAACCGCCTCAGGCTCAAACCTTCCTATGGGAATAACTTCTTCCTCAGGTGAACAAATCCCAGACTGACCTCATATATGGCACTGCTCAGCTTTTCTCCTGCCAATCAGAAAGAACATTGTTAGGGAGGGTGAATGCACTGCTCCATTCACCGCAGAAGGAAATCGCATCATTAAAGCAATTAAATATTACACTGCATGCGATGAACGGGAAAGTAATGCTTGCCTCTGTGTCTTTAATAGAATGAAGACTCCACTAGCTAATAAGCCTGGGTAATCCTTCATTCTATGTCAAGACAGGATGCAAGCATTATGCTTATTCAAAGCTCTGTACCGCCATAGCTGAGACTGGCTTGAAATAAAAAGCCTTAAACACACTGTCACTCGACCAGTCTGCCGCTCGCAATATGTCTATGAGTGACACCCCCACCAACAAAGCCTTGGATACCATCACGACCCTTACCGAGGCTCCAAACTGCAATAGGTAAACCCCTGCCTGCAGTTCTGGACATTAGGGGTTGTGTGTAGCTCCCCATTCCATAATGGAAGACCCTATCATCGGGATATGGCTTATGAAAGATTTTCTCTATTTGGATATTCCACACAAATTTCCTGATTTCAACACATTCACCTAATCCAGGAATTTACTATGGAATCAATTTCTACCTGGAACTAAGGAGCGACCTTCTTCGGGGCCTTAATGATCTCGCGAATCCACCTAGCTATCATGGCTGAAGCCACCGTCTTGAAAGGTTTCCTGTGGGCGATAAGCAGCTGTGTCACTCCTGCTGGCCGTCATTCCGCTCTTCTGGCTTCATACTCTTGTATACATGCAGCCATGCACAGCTTCGGCTGCCCGTGCAGGTAAGGGTACAAGATTGAAGAGAAGTTAGTCTAGTCCTTTTCGTTGTCATGAAAGTCACGTCCTCCGGTCATAACATCTTCCTATCTACTTTCAGTGCCCTGATGTCTGAGACCCTTCGACAAGATACCAAACACAGGAGCATGGCTAGTTTCCCAACAGCGAAGTCATCGAAATTTATTCGCCGGCCAGTCCGCAAGGAACCACAGCACAACGTTCACATCCCATAGATGCGTGTATGTTGGTACCAGGGGAACACAGTATTTCGCTCCCTTCATGAGCCTGACCACTGAAGGATGGTTCCCCAATGGTGTGTCTCCCATCACTGAGTGCCCCGCTGAGATCGCTGATGTATAGACACCAACTGTCCGGAAAGCCCAGCCGTCTTCTAGGAGAGAGGACAGAAAAATTAGGATGGATACTACAGGGGCAGCAACAGGATGAATATTTCTCCTTTTTCACCATATCTCCCACTTACTCCATGCCGCGTTATAGTTCCTGCGAGTGGACAGGGCCTATGAGTCAGAGATAAGTTGGGCAGCTTGGCTCAAAATACCTGGCATCGCCCATCTTCTCCTTACACCCTGCAAGCCATCAATGGCAGTTCTCCTTTCACTTCCAGGGGATGAAATGATCTAACTGGGTCCGTGAGCAGGTGTGTCTCTGAAGGTAGGATCCTCAGGAAAACCAAAGAAAGTTCCATCAGAGCTGGAAATCAGGCTTATGGTTTCCACTTGGGCGTCACTACTTGGATCGTTTCCTTCTGCCTGTGAACATTCGCCAGAACTCTGCTTAGCATCAAGAAAGGCTGAAATACATAGTGCGTTCCTCCGCTCCAGTTCTGCATGAACGCAACCATCCCTAGAGCACATGGGTCCAGTCTCCTGCTAAAGAACGTGGTCCATTTGCGCGTTCAGTCTGGATACAAAGATGTCCGTATTAATCGGCCCCCATAACTGTTCCAGCCGCTGGAAGACTCCCCGTCGATCTTCCAGTCGCTGGAGTCCGTCAGGTATCTGGAATTCCAGTGCGCCACGATGTTGAGGGATCCCAGCAGAGCACCTGCCATCACTGATATTCCGGCCTGCAAGCAGTAGTGCCAGAATTTGTTTGCCAGTTCTGCTAGGAGTCTGGACTTCATCCCACCTTAATTGGTTTAATGTATCTGGCTGCCGAGATGATGTCCATCCTTAGCAGAATGCAGCAGGTCGCTCTGTCTCACATAAAGGATTTGATTGCGAAGGACCCAGCTAACCATTCTAGACAGTTTATATGCAGTTTATATGGCTCCCTAGCCTGCCCTGTTAGCATCTGACTCTACTACCATGTCTGGACTGGCTCTGAAAAAAGCACCTCCGTTCCACGCTTCCATGTTCTGTAGCCACCATTGTAACTCTGTTCGATTATTGACAACCTCATTTCTCTCTTGATATCCCTCATCATCGCTGGGAGTTCCATAGTTGCTTTCCTCATGTCTACCACAAAGTCCAAGAAGTCTAGCCTCTTGGACAGGGCCATATCCGACTTTTCCTAATTGATAAGGAAACCCAGCGATGACAGGAGGTTTCTCACCACTGTGTCTGATACACAAGCTTCTCCTTGTTGTCTGCCAGGAGCAGGATATTGTTGAGATATATGATTATGCTGATGCCCTTTTCCCTGATGGCCGCTGCCACCTGTCTCATCTGCTTGGTGAATGCCCACAGGGTTTTGAATTGCCATAACTGACCTTCCCACCTGAATGCTAGGAAGGGCCAGTATGCCTCTGCTATCGAGATCGTCAGGGGTGCGTCTTTCAGATCTATTCTTGCAAGCCAGTCGTCCTTACTGAGGATGTCTCTGAGCAAATGGATGCCTTCCATTTTGAAGTGCCTGTATGTCACCCAGCCATTTAACTCTTTCAAGTTTATGGGCGGACTGACTTTATTCTTTCTGTGAACTAGAAACATGTTGCTCACAAACTTGTTGGGACCCGCGCAAGGTTCTATGGCTACCTTGGACTTCAGGTGTTTGAGCGTGTCCACCCCAAAGAGGAGGCCTTGTACCGCCTCCCCTGCCTCACAGTAGGCGAGAGCGCTTAACTTGGCGTCAATCTTTAGGAGCAGTCCCCTTCTTCTTTTCCGAGTAGATAGCACTATTAGCGTTGCCCAGAAAGCATGCCGCCTGTTCTGCCCAGCTTGCTAGGGTGTCAGGATTCACTTCTTCTCCTGTGTCCCTGGCGCATTTGGCCAGGTCCATGATCTTTGGTATGGGCGCAGTGAGATCCAGCAACTTCTCCTGCCAACTTCTCCCGGATCTGTCCATACCTTTTCTCAGGTCCTTCAAACTTTTGGTGACGAAGGTGGTCCTTTTAGGGTCTAACTCAGGTGCCTCGGCCAGCTTTCCTGCCAGATACGGGAAAAGACATTCCGCCCTCATGCGCATCCGCGTGTTCTTGTCCAACGGCTTCCTGATTCTCTGAGCCATATACTTTGCCACCCTTCTGGATCAAGCATGTCAGATATTGTTGTGTCTGTAGTCCCCAGGTGTCTCTCTTTCCTGGCTTTCTTACGGCCTGCCGGTGCCGTAATCTCTTCCGTCAGCTTATTGTCTTCCTCTTGCGAGGACGCCGCTGCCTCATGGGACCCTCTTTCAGAGTCCTCGTCTGTGTTACCCATATTATTGTCCCATGGGGTGGGGGTCTGGAGGCTTGGCACTGCTGATCTCTGGAGGAACGCCTACTTCAGCTTTCCAAAGGCAGCAGAAGCCTCTGGGGCATGGTGTTCGACCCCGTCATGCTAGCCCGGGGGAGTAGAAGAGGCTTTTCTCTTCCGAGCCGTTTTATGCCCCTGAAGGCTCTTGAGCTGAGAGGCGGCCTTTAAGGAACGTGCTAAATTTCTCTTTATGGGTGCCCTTGCTCCTCTTCCCCAACATTGCATCCAGGGTGGCCAATCTCTCCTGTATGGGTCTGACCCCCTCTGCCACTGTCTCCACTAATGAAGTCCCAAGCACTTGCTTAAAGCTGAGTGCCAGATTGCTCTCTCGCTGTTCTTCCTCCCTCTATTCAGATTCAGACATGTTAGCTGCATCGGTAGATCACACTGCAAGGGCTGTGTCAATGCCTGGACTTGGCAGGCTGAATAGCACGTCCGCTGGGACTTGCTCTGATGAGGCTGGTGGTACTACTTGCACCCACAGTATGGGTACGGCTTTCCCTCTGCTCAAGCAGCTACGCTCTGAGGGATGTCCCTGCTGCTATCATCTTTGCACTGTACTGCAGCTTTATATACAGCTTTCACACACTTGGGCTACTATTACTTTCACCAGCCCCTTTGCTCATTTGTCATGTGCTCAGGTGTACTTTGTCGCGGCCGTGTGACGTGGAGCTTCAGACCCTTTCTCTTGATGAGCGCATGACTCGTGCTCCAATGCAGACTGTGTTGCGCTCACACCATGAGCGCTGGGCTTCCCCCACGTTGCTCGAGCCGGTGCCAGAGTGGCTTTCCCTGTGTGGGTCTGCTAAGCGGAACAGGCCGGAGACTCCTCCTACCTGAAGGAGAGGGCCCCGGTCACTCTGCGCTTTGCTCCCCGCCTTTGCCGAGCGTGACCAATTGGGCCCCGGGATGCCTGATGTGAGGCACGGTTCCCGCTCGGCGCACCAGCACTTGAAATCTCTGCACTGGCTCCCAGTGGCTTTAAGGGTTAAGTTCAAGACCCTCTGCATTGTCCACAAGGCCTTCTGGGGCCTGGGTCCTCAATACTTCCAACTCTCTCTTCGTAAATACCTTCCTACTCAAGCACTTTGCTCCTCCACCTCCAACTCCCTTAGGGTCAGTCGCTTCTCCAAGCAACGAGTTGGTGGTAGATCTCTTTCTTCCGCTGGTGCCTCCCTCTGGAACAGCCTCCCTGTCTCTCTGAAACTTGAGGAGAACCATCTCCGGTTCCGGAAGCACCTCAAGACCTTCCTCTTTGCTTCTGCCTTCTCTCTTCCTCTCCACTGCTGATTTCCTGTCTGATACTGAAGTGGCCACCTGGCTACCCTCTGATTTCGGGCCCAGGTCCCTGCCCGCCCAGTTGCACACCCGCACTGCCTCCCGGCAACCCTTGCACTTGGGTCTGTATCTGTAACCCTACACTCCCCCTACCTGCACTTTTGGACACCTGCTGTCTGCACTTACCCTTGCACCTGCCACCTACTGGCCGCACTTCTTGTTATTGTTTTGATCCCATGTACAGCACTGCCCTCTCCCCTTCCCCCTGCACTTTTCCCCTCCCCTACTCTGCACTTGTGCGATCTCAATGTCACGTGGCCTAGTAAGATAGTTGTTTTGTCCTCCCTCTGTTCCCCTTCCCTTGCCTCGTCGCGCCTTGAAACACTTCTGTATAGGCGCGTTATAAATGCCTTATCATATCATATCCCTACAAAGTGCTTTCCCACACTGACTGGAGTATGAGAGGGCTCTTTCCAGGTACCTTTCTGACAGTTCAGTGTCTGGAGCTGTTCCACTGAAATGACCTATCACTGCAGCGAAAGGTCCGTTACTGAAAACATGTAAATATGTCAGTTACATCTATTCAAAGAAAGGGGCTCCTGAATAAAACGTCATTAAAAAAACAGAGTGATGTTTTTAATGGGCCTTCTTTCCTTATTTTAGTTCACTTCAGCTCATAATGTGATTGTTAGCATTCATAATCTAAAGTTTCATGGTTTCCTTCATCACAAGGGATGCATTCCCAAAAATGAATCATAAGCAAAGAGCTACTCTGTTTACTTTGTGCTTTTAACAGCTCCTCTGAGTCCAGTAAAAGAAAAATGGCGAGTCTCAGTGAAAGAGCAATTTAGCAACACACCGTCAAACCTAGAAGACAAGAGTGTGGGTAGCAAAGCAGAAGAGCAACACATTAATCATCGCACTATCAGTGGCCATGACACACAAACACACACACACCGCCCCCCCCGCGCCCCTATGAAGGTGAGTGCAGACTGCAAGTATCATGAACTGGCACGCTCTGTGACCATATATGGGCAATGGTTAGATGACAGCACCCCTTGTGCAAGCTGCTTTACTAATGAACACCCCAAAAAGGCCTGACTGCAGCCAATGTACAGGGGGTCCTCAGTGCTCGCCCGTCCTCTGGCAATGACCACGATGCGCTCAGTTGAAGCGATGAGAGCTTTAATCCCATGTGGCTGGCTTGTTATCTACAGACTGTGGCTTACTTTATTTGCATATGACTTCATGAACCCAGAATTGGGGGCGTTGGATGGGTTCTAACGGCAGATCAATCCTGGCCAACACTGTTGACTAATTAATACATAGGCCAACCATGGTCTGTTGCAACCAACAAGTAGTGGGGCCCTCTTGTTTCACACATGAATCCCAGGCCCACACTGGCCTCACGCCGCCATCCTTTTCAGATTTTAGGAAAGAGCTGATTTACACAGCTCTAGAGACTTGTCAAGCTGTCCACTGGATCTACTGCAAGCGGGTATTGGTCCCACGCGTTGCCCCTTTGTGGTGCACCCGGTCACTTGGCGATGGCACCAGATAGAGCTAGTACTTGGCAATTGTTTTATGAGACATGCGAGCACTGTTGCTGATGCATTCCTTGTGCAATTCCTCGGGTCACCTCTTTTCTTTCTAACCATGTGTAATGCAAGATTATTATTATTATTCGTTCTTTACATAGCTCTGCATGCTCGACTACTCCGGCTTCTAAGCACTTGACCAGGATCAAACCCCTGTTGTCCTTTCCCCAAGGTGAGCGTGTTGCCCTGAGCTATCCTTCCAGACTCGAACAGGCTTATAGAGCCTTTCCTGGGCTGCGGGTGGTTGGGGGGGGGGGTGTGGAAGGGAAAGGAAAAAGGAGTACACAAAAAAAACAATTTCACAATAAATGATAAAAACATGAAAATCCAGAACTGAATCAATCATATCATGTTGCTGGTCGAAAACCTCTTTTAAAAAGTGAATTGCAGCAACCAACCGGTTATTGCCACCATAGGAGTTCCTAATAAGCTGCCACAATCTTTCCGTAGGGACCTGGGCATAGTGTTGAAGCAAGTGACCAAAGTAAAACATACGCCTGCTCCCAAAACCCTGCAGTGCAATAAAATACGTTGCAAGGTTTCCACCTCATCTGGCACGGAGCAAAATCGGCACAATCTGAAGGCCCTGGCTATTTTGTTTCTAGCACCCATCATTTAGTTAGTCGGGAACAGGTTTAACCGCAACCTCATCCCCCGCGATCGCCAGGATCTCCCAGGAGATTTCCTCAGATCTTCAGGACAGGTTCCCTCTGATCCGACATCAATAGGCAGACCTGCGTATAAATGGAATGTTCTAGCTCTGCCAATGGTGTCTATCCAAGCCCTTTCCTTAAGTCTCCTTTTGAGAAGAGTTGGTCGGTGCAAAGCTATATCTCTCGAGATGCCCTACCTCTCACAGATGGTGCTACACTCGGTCTCCCAAGTGTTGAAGGTGTTCCAAGA